>NC_056741.1:194734156-194959156 GCF_019279795.1 Protopterus annectens
ACACACACACACACACACACACACACACACACACACACACAAAACATATGTTGCCCATCAGTCACCACAGTAAAACACATGTTTACAGGCTACTTCTTGCAGCACTAACTGCAGAGTAACTGCCACAATGCATGGACAGTTGAATGTGCGAGGAAAGTGTAATGTGGTATTGTTTGTCATGCACATATTTTAACAAAAGTAAATATCACATAACAATAACACATAAGCATGACACATACATGGTATGCATGCACAAGTATGCATATACAGTCCAAGCTATGAAATGGCACTCACCATGTTGGCAGCATAACACAAATGGAGCACACAGACAATACTTACAGACCGGAAGCACCAGGCTGATGGGGCTCAGACTCCCCATGAACTCATGAACTACCACCCTGAATGAATCTGCATAGCCCATGCTATATGCTCAAAGAAGGATCCCATCATGTCACTTACCTGTGTTTGGAACACATCAGTCATGACCTCCTGAATCTCCTTCTGATAATTGTCTCTGTTCTAGATGTGTCATCATCCCCTCCATGATGCTGCCATGATGACGTGGGCAGGAGCAGTTCTGGTTCCTCCTCCTCTTCATCATCATCATCATCATCATCATTACCGATGTCATCCTTGGAAGACTCTGGCAGTAGCTTGACATGCACTCATCATAGTCTTCTGATCAGAAAATGTCCATGAGTCCCATGGTCTGTCAAGATTAATTACAAAACACAACAGAAAATGAAAACAAATGTCTGTCATGCAGAACAGTCCCATGAATATCATAGAACAACAGAATATGATTATGATAACAATTTACACAGGGACTGACACAGATCCATTATGTATTGAGTTATCCCATAAATGCATGCCCTTATATGTCCTATTCGTAAACAGGACATTAGTATTCTTTGTTTAACAATTCTATCAACTTAAACATACCTACCCAGGTCATTAGCTTTGTAAGAATGCATGAATGCTCAGATCAAGAGATTGTACTGTCTTCATTCAATGATTCATATGATCAGCTATAAAGTGTCATTGTTAAATTGTTGAGAAAATGACATGACAATATTGTGGACAATAGACAAGCCATATGACAAACATCTGATGCAGCCAGCATGATAATTTGTTGAACATACATCAATATAATTACTGAACAGTAAAAACAATTTGTATGTTCAATCACCACAGCTGGTGAGATATGAAAATCTAACATATCTGGTACTAACATTATTGTATGTGTACAACTGTATGCATTATCTACCAAAAGGTATTAGCACTCACTAGCCTGAACAATCAAAACATCATTAATATGCTTGATGATAATGAACTACTACAATCAAATGTCTATCAGTACAAGTGTCAGTAAAACTAGGCCAGAAATGTGTTTCTACCAAAGGTGTTGGAGGCAGATGCAATACCAGTTTTGACCTGCAAGGTGTGCCAAATATGAATTGATGCAATCAAATGTCTATCTGCACAAATGTCAGGAAACATAGGCTAGAACTGCATTTCTACAGAAACACCAAATGTGTTGTGTTGAATGCAGATGCAATACAAATGTTGAACTGAAAGCTATGCCACAGTCTGCAAACACTAACATAGCAAACACCTATTAACTCTGTGAAAAAACAGTATAAACAACAAATGAATCACTGGAAAACACAACTATCTATCTATCTATATATATATATATATATATATATATATATATATATATATATATATATACATATATAGAGAGAGAGAGAGATATGGTACTTTTCCGTTATCGGTAATCAGCACTTGGATGTTAGCACTGATGCTGCTGATGTGGGTACACCCTTCACTGTAATTCTAACTGATTGTGACAGAAAACTTCAAACTTTATGAGGAAGGGACCCACATATTTTTCAAAAACATGGAGATGGTGTGAAAATATGGACAGTTGACAGGTATGCTGATTGCTTACCAAAATGCATATAGAATATCAGTAGTAACGGTAATACGCATCATTTAAGAATGCACAATAGTTAACTTTTCTCTTTTTAAAGTGGAATTTCGAGTAATATGAACTGTTTATGCCCCCACAAGAGGTCCGTTTCTCCGAAATGAGGCACACTTCAGAGGTCTGTGAATGAGCAGAATCACATGCCTGCAACTGGCCCCACGATCTTCTCATGGAAACTCCTAGGGTGTTCCTGGGATCATCCTTCAGAAATCGGAGATGTCCCAAGCGCTCTCCCTCTCTCATACAATGATGGTGCATCTATTTGATGTAGCAGTCTGATGAAGTCATGCTCTATTGTAGCTACCGATGAGAGCACTTACAGTTTTGTAAACCAATCAGAGTTTTTGGTTAATTCTGTGGGATGTACTTATTATTTGGTATAACACGTTTTTGTACTGTTTTAACATTGGTAGTTAACAACTTTATAAAATATATACTTTATTACTTCAGACAAATGTTCTTTTGGAAATTATGCTGCAGTCAACGCCTGCTAACAGTACAGTGTCGTTCATGGACAAGAAGTGTGTTGCCCCAATAACGGAAAAGTACCATATATATTTAAATATATATATATATATATATATATATATATATATATATATATATATATATATATATATATATATATATATATATATATATATATATATATATATATATATATATATATATATATATATATATATATATATATATATATATATATATATATATATATATGTGTGTGTGTATATATAAGTATACCAAAGCATACATCAAAAGCAGGAATTAAAGCAGTTGCACTTGTATATAAACCGTACCACTCAACCTATATGTGACAGATACACCAGCCCAAATTTGTTTAAGGTTGTGGAGTACAGTTCACAAACTGTGTGCTGAAACAATGGCTCAGTGTTGGATGAAAGTTCAATATTTTTTGATTTCAATCACAATTGTAAGCACAGCTATTGTGTGATGATTTAACTTACCATAGTGATGCATGATAGATATTACTGCATTCTAATCAATATACATATTATTATTATTGTTAAAAATACAGGCCTGCAAACAAGGGAAGATGCATTTCATTCCATAAAACAGGAAAAATAATACACATACCTCTTTCCCTCCACTGCTTTTCAAACCTGTGTACTCA
Source organism: Protopterus annectens (assembly GCF_019279795.1). Classification (NCBI taxonomy): domain Eukaryota; kingdom Metazoa; phylum Chordata; order Ceratodontiformes; family Protopteridae; genus Protopterus; species Protopterus annectens. The sequence goes on from NC_056741.1 coordinate 194,737,285, forward strand.
CCCGATGCACAGAGCTTGTTTCCTGCTGTGATCCTCCTCACCTGAAAACAGAAACAAGAATATATGAATATTGCATTCATTAAATAACAGTGATATTCATTTCAAATCACAGTTCTGGACATTTATTTCTGAAGAGCATCAAAAGCAGCAATTAAAGCATTTGTGTCATAGGTTCCCCCCTATGACCCAGGAAACCCATACCATCTATGTATTTAAACTTATTAGAAACACTAACCATCCAACCCAATACCATATTCATGGGTGATTTCATTACCCTACTATTAACTGGGAATACTATACAACACCAAACGTACATGCACAGAGATTCCTGGATTTTGTAAACACAAACTCCCTGGACCAGATAGTCAATAAACCAACCAGGGGTGCAACCATACTGGATCTGGTCCTCACTACTATGGGATACTGCTGCACACCCCCTACTGTAATGCCTTCCCTGGTAAGGTCAGATCACAAAATGGTCTCCTCTGAAAATAAAACCTGGACCCCCAGCTCAACCAGAAATATTCAGGATAACCTCCTGCTATTAAGTGAGAACCTGGCAAAATATCAAGCCTCCAGAAACCCTAAGAACACTTCTACCAATGCAGAACTGTTCACAGAAATCCTGTACAAGCATGTTAATAGCTGCATAGAGGCAGGTGTACCCACCAGGAAGAAGTACAAAACTAACTCAAAAAACAAGCTACCCTGGTGGAATCACAAAATCAATTGGCTGTATAACAGGAGGTTGGAAATCATGACGAAATTTAGGAGATGCAGCACCCAGCAGGATAAAAGCACTCTCATCAAACTTAACAAACAACTCAGAGGACAAATAAAGTCTACCAAAGCTGAATTTGAGGTATGTTTGGCCTCCCAGGCCAAGGATAACCACAAAGCATTCTTTAGCTATGTCTGCAACCAAAAAGGCAATACACAACTTACAACTGTGTGCAGAGCTCATTGTAAATGGAGCCACCTATACTGAGCCAGAAAATATAGCAAACCTCCTGGCTGATAAATTCAGCTCCCACTTTACCCCTCTCTTCCCCTCAACCTTCCCTCAGGAAATATCATCAAATATAACTCCCCCTGCTATCAGTAGGGAACAGGTCCATAATGCTCTCTCTAAGACCAAGAACACTGCATCAATGGGCCCAGACAATATCCCAGGATGCCTTCTTAATAGCATGAAGCATGACCTATCAGGGCCACTGGAAATACTATTTAAGTGCAGCCTCCAAACAGGCTTCATGCCTCATGAATGGAGAAAGGCAACAATCATTTCTCTGCACAAAGGTGCGCCATCTACAGACCCTGGAAACTACAGACCCATAAGTCTCACTTGTCTTATATGTAAAGCCATGGAAGGAATTATCATGGAGCTGATCAACAGAGAAATGGTAAACCTCTAGACACTGGACCCAACCCAGTTTGGTTTGGTAAAGGGCAGATTATGCCTACTCAACCCGGTGGACTTCTTTTAGAAAGTCACCAAAGCAATGGATGAGAGCAAAGTAATTTGCACTGCCTACCTTGACCTGGCAAAGGCATTTGACAAAATACCCTACTTGGATATTGTTGACAAACTCAACAAGTTAGGTACAAACCCATATGTCACCAGGTGGATAGCCAACTGGCTCACAGACAGGATCCAGGAAGTTAGAACTGGGGCATCCAACTCTACAAAGAGGCCAGTCACAAGTGGAGTCCCTCATGGATCAGTCCTTGGACCGCTCCTTTTTGTTATTTACGTCTCAGAAGTCAAGGCCAATGTCAGTGGTCTCTGGCTGACTTCGTCTGCAGATGATTGCAAATTAGAAGCTGCCATTGAATCTCACACTAACACAAATGGTCTCCAGGAGGGGCTAACACAGACAAACAACTGGTGTCAGAGCCATGGACTAAAACTAAATGCCAAGAAATGCATAATAATATCCTTTGGGAAGTCATCCATCCCTGGCAACTATCATATTGACAGCACACCATTTAGAGCTGACGCAGTAGTCAGGGACTTAGGGACACACATAGATAGTAATCTAGCCTTTGATCACCACTTATCTACAGTGGTGAGGAAGTCATTCTATGTTGCACAACTTATAAACAAAGGTATGGCATCTAAGTCCAAGGAAGTCATTGTTCCATTGTATTCAGCATTCATCAGACCTGTCATTGAGTACAATGCCCCCTTTGGTATGTACCTAACCAGGCATATCCAACAACTGGAACGTCCAGAGAGGTTCCTCACTAAAAGAATACAAGGCATAAGTAATATGTCCTATGCAGGCTGCTTCAAGGCCCTATCTCTGTATTCTATCTACTACAGGATTTTCAGGGGAGATCTATGCCTGGCACACAGGTCATTGTCAGACCCCACTCTAATGGACCTCTTGCATATCCACGAAACAAACAGCACCAAAATTACCCATTCTAAAGACTTAATCCTTGCCTGTGATATAAATAGGACCTTCTGGAGAGATAGGTATGTATCACAGAGACTACCCTGTCTATAGAACAGACTCCCCATCCATGTGAAGCAGAGTTCCTCCCTAACCCAATTCAAGTGCAACCTGGACAATTGGATGGGAAACTGTAAATTTATCCTTGGTTTGGTACCTATGTTTCTAATTGACAAAGATAACCTGTAAATGGTTCATCTCCCAGGCCCATGCTTACACTTATCAAGGGTATCAGAACTTGTCAGAGATTTGGGATGCATGGCTAGGCTTAAAAAGGACCTTGTGGTCATTAACCTAGTAAACACCTATGAATCTCTGAACCTATGAACATTAAATAATTGCAGTTCACATTTGATAATGTTACATACAGGTGTTAACATCTTTGAATATTGACTGGAAGACATGACATTTAAACAAGCAACCATAATTAACATACACACTCTAACCTTAAGATCTACCTGTCCAGCTAACTCATCTTGATTACTAAAACATGTTTTGAAGGCAGTGAAAAGACGTCTTTTTATGACATCATCTGGATGGGGTGCAGTGGTGCAGAGGTTAACATTATCACCTCGCAGTGAGAGGTTCTCCAGTTCGATTTTTGGCAGGAATGCCTTCTAGTGTGGAGTCTGCATGTCCTCCCTGCAATCATGTGGGTTTCCTCTGGGTGCTCCGGTTTCCTCCCATGTTCCAAAGACATGCATCTGAAGCTTTTCTCCCCTGGCCTCCACTGAAAATAGGCTCTGTCCTAGTCAGTCTTTCCTGGTCAACAAATGTTAAATAAATAAATAAAACAAATGGGGGATGGTTTACTGATAAGGATCTTTTCTTAGGATTTCAAACTATGAACATGTGCTGGTCATATAGCTAACAGTCTGAAAATTTCTTCATGTTGACACTGTGCTCAGAAACATTAAGTGTAATACAGAGCATCCACTCCTCAGACAGTGGGACAGGAACATGTAGCATAGAGCTTCTGTGAACAGAACCATACAAGTTAATGTTCATAAGGGACACAGCAACGTATGTGTGAGGACCATAAAACAATATATACATTTTACCTGTTCTGCATTTAAACTGTTAGTCTCACTCCCCCAAAAGATGATTATGATGTTCTTAATGAATTGTTTGCAACATTTTGTGATGAAACAAACCTTGATAGCAAATTTATAAAGTATACAATATTAACCAAATAATTGCTCAGACATATAACACTCTTTATCAAGCTTTGCTGGCTATGCTATTAAATAGCTGATGTTAAAGGAATGTTACTGAATATGAATATGTTCAAAGTAATTCAACGGATAACCAAGTTCCTCGCAACCATGCCCCAAATATGTGTTAATATCAATAAGTGGAATATGCTACTCCAAATAAATGTTATAGCTACATTACAGAAAGATAACAGTTTCAGACATCTATCCCCTCTTGGGATTTGAGCACGCAGCATGCAAAAATGTAGGCATGCTGGCCTGTTTCCTTACAAGCCAAGCTAAAAGGCACCACACGTTTATCTAAAATACTACACAAACCCTGTTCTTAGACAGCTGATATTATCAGTGTTACAGACTATGGACATATTCATAGAACTTCGATGACTAACTGATTTATTCATAAACATACACAACAGAATCATTAAAATAAAGTTTTAGAATATGCTTCCCCCATGAAATGATTTGGGTAAACTAAACCAAGATAACAGTTACAGTTTCCCCTCTGTGGACTGGAACCCTCAGCACACCAAACTTTACACATGTTGGCTATTTCCCCTACAGGCCAAGCTAACAGTCAGCAGGAGTTTCATTTTAGAAAACAGGTACTACAGGTGTTTATTAGAAGTCTTGTGGAGAACAGATAAATACGGAAACTGCCAAAATGTATTGGGCATTTTATTGTACAGAAATGACAGCTATCAACACATATATATGTGTAAGCAGTTGGACATGCATTCATTTTCAGCTTAACTAAACCTGTCTGTGTACTTTCTTAGGAGGAATGAATGAATTAATTAAGTTATGTATGTGTTTTTATTGCAATGTATAATGATGCAATGAGCAATACTGTGGTACTATAATGGAAAACTATGCTGTGCGCAGTCATCCGTGGCCTATGTGCTATAAGCATCTGTGGTGCACAAGAACAGTGGCTATATGAAATGATGTTGCTAGATGTTGTAAAACATATGTACATCTAGAAGGGTCATAATTATGGATATTATGAACATTATTAAATAAATTAACCACATGGAAATCAAACACAGAGTTAAACTGATAGTATTCATCATGTCCTCATAATTGTCTCCAAGAGTTAACTGTCACAGCAGCTACTAAATGGTTATAAAATCATTTCTCTGTTATATATGGGACAGAGAAATATCTGCAAAATCTGTAGGAATGCTCAGGTATGTGTAGAATATTGACACTTTCTGTAGGGATTTACGGGCTGTTTCTGCACCTAGGTGACCATGATGCAGGTCATCACAGCAGTAGCAAATCTGCACTCAAGTGCAGTAGATCCTTGTCCTTCTTCAGTTCTCCTTCATGATCTGGTTCCTTATGTCTATCATGGTGAAATTCCTGGGTCTGGCTCTCATCCTCTGCTCCAATCTAATGTACACAGTCAACATCTGGGTCATCTCCTCATTGGTCCAGTTGGTCTCAGGGGCACACCTTAGTCTTCTCTAAGTAGCCATCAAGATCCTCAAGTTGAAAATGTCTGGAAAATACAAACACAAAGAAATGCTCATTGAGGTATCACTCTGTGTGCAGTTAATAATAGTCTGATCACTAAATTTATCAAAATCAATACTTGAAGGTAGCACAGATGTCGTGTTATCAGATCATTGGAAGATAAAGATGACGTGTCACACATGGTACCCTTTTATTGACACCTATTAGGTGTTTACACAGTATATCTGGGTGTTACAGAGTATGAAGCCAGTATAAGCAGAGGTGTGCAAATGAGATTCCAAAAACTTCAATTTTAATGAAGCTCATTAATTATTTATGGTGCAAATGGTACTTAAAAGTGGGTGCACATTAGGTGCACTTTGATTCTGTGTTCGGAGTGAAAGGCACATTGGCAATTGGTAGTATTTCTGTTTTGGTTAATAGTAAATCTCTTCAAGTCAGTCATTTCCAAAGGTACCTGGTTAAATTAATTATTAAATCCAAGAAATGGTTCCGCAAGTACGGCTGGTGCAAATGGCCATACCAATGCAAATTCAAAACAGAAAAACAGCGAGCAAAAAAGGTAGTGGAGAAAATATCCTTTATTTTTAATGTAGCAGCACCATCCAGGGTAGTGTATAAAACACCATACCCATAAAATAATCAGACTGGTTTCGGCATAATAGCCTTCCTCAGTGATAACATATAATAAATGACATCAACTCATTATATATACAATCCCAGTTCAGTCACAAGTCAAAATACATACTATTGGTTGATTACAAATGCTCATTTAGACCTGGGTTAAATAAGCCCCCTCATTTAATTATCCACCTTTTTTCTTTTTGATTTAGTAATGTGTGCCAGCCTACATTATTACCTCTCTCACCCACAATATGATCAATAATATTAAATCTGAACTGTGCAGAAGCATGTTGGACAGAATGTTTATACAAAGCATTGGAAACCCTCTTATTTCTGATGTCACTGATATGCTCAGATATATACAGATATGCAGGGGGTGGGAGGTTTGACCAACATAAAAAGCAGAACATGAGCAGGTTGCTAAGTAAATAAGAAGTGCAATGTCCACAGAGTGCACAACCAATCAATTTGTCCCCAGTTATAGACAATTGTTTACTAATGTAGTCCATAACTGCCCTATGTTTGTAATTATCGGAATGGGAACCCAAGGTTTGTCCCCTACGGAAAGAAAATAAACACTTAGGTGGAAGAATCTCAGACAGTTTATTATCTGCACATAATATAGGCCAATGTTGATGAATGATGTTTTTGAGTATGTTAATATTACGTCCAAAAGTAGTGACGGATTTAATAATAGAGATCCCATCTTGGTCTTTATCTCTATAGTCTAATCAGGTGGATCTGTCCTGTTGAGATGCCCAGTTACTGGCAGACACAGTACTACCATATTGATATCCCCTATTTTTGAACCTGTGAATCAAGTCCTGCTTGTAATATTCATAAGAGTTCTCAGAGGAGCAAATACGTCAAATTCTCAGAAATTGAGTCTTAGGAATGTTATAAGTGATATGGCGTGGATGTAAACTGCTGGCCTGTAGCAGGATATTATACTCTGGATGTTTTCAGAAAACCTTAGTACTCAGGGCATTATCCCACTCCTTAGTAATGGTAACATCCAAGAAGTTAATCTGCTGGGCATGATAACTGACTGTAAATTCAATGCCCCACTTATTGTCATGCAAATACTGTATAAATTCTTCCAGATAAACACTATCTACCCTCCAAACCATCCAGCAGACTGATATCATAAATCACTTGTTCCACTAAGTAACCCATAAACAGGTTGGCGTAAATAGGAGCAAAAGATGCTCCCATGGCAATGCCCTTAACCTGCCAGTAACATTCACCATGAAAATAAAACACATTTTTGTTCAGGACATGTTGTGCAAGACATATTCCCCCGGCCTCCTTTCTGAAAAATTCTCGGCCTCCGCTGAAAGGTCGGACTTTCCCGGTCAACAAATGTAAAATAAAAAAAAAATAAAATAAAAAATATTAATAAGGTATTGAATCCTGTAGAGTATAACTCTGCCTTATTTAACCAATATTCAAGACCTGCCAAGCCCACCCAATGAGTAATATTGGTATAAAGTGCTGTGATATCCAACGTACACATTAGCCAATCAGAATCCAACTGCATATCTGAAATAATTTTTAAAAACTGCGTAGTATCCTGAATCCTTGACTTAACTAATCCCAACAATGGTTTGAGATACCATGTCAAGAAAACAGATAAAGGTTCAGTAAGAAAACCTCTGCCTGAAACAACTGGTATGCCAGATGGCTTATGTAGATCCTTATGTATTTTAGGTAGCAAGTACAGCTACTGATGTTGAGGGTCAGGCACCATAAGATGAAACATTTCAGTTTTATTAATAATTTCCTTTTTAAAATTATGTGTGGGGTTCAAAGGCATATGCATATGAAACCTGCCATCAGACAATTGTCTGTTGGCCTCTGCCATGTAAGCGGATCAATCCATTACAACAACGGCCCCACCTTTGTCATCTGGTAAAATAACTAACTCCTTATTATTCTTAAGATGGGTTACAACCTGTTGTTTACTCTGAGAATGATTGGAATGCATTATTTTTGATTCCCATGTTTTGAAATGCAAATCCTTAAGTACACATTCCTGAAAGAAGATAGACACGTGTTTATACATGGGGGGGGGGGGGGTATAAAATAAGACTTAAGAAAATTTAAATTCAGTAGATCTTTGAGACCCAAGATCAGAACCAAAGTGTAGTTTAAGATTAAGTAATCTACAAAAAGCAACAACATCATTTGCCATTACATCTTCCCCAACAAAAAAGCCGGGCACAAAATTTAAACCATTATTCAACAGTTCTATTGCGGCATCACACAAATTCTGAGAGGAAATATTATGCACATTACATGTAATTTCTAACGTGGTATTAACAGTTCCAACAGATTTTCTATATTGTCTGCCTGCCCTATGTTTCCTTCAACCCCTATGTTTTCTACCCCTAAAGGGTTATCCACAGTGTGCTTTTTTGGGGGGGGTTGGTGAACCTTGGGTGTGAGGGGTCTCAATATCAGTGGCAGAGGATGATTCATCTGCAGACGTGCCACTGTGACTACTCTTAGATTTCTTAAGGATTAGCCTAGGTCCTGTGATATATTAGCAAAATCTGGATTGGCAAATTTGACATTCTTCTGTGAGCCAAAGGGCTTACCCCTCTGGTAATCTCCCACATCCCTATTACATTTTTGATTTTTTTTTTTATCCTTAAGTTATTTCTCTAAAGTTAGTAACTTTTTAACAAGCCGGTTGAAACAGGACATAATATGTCTCACGCTCATAAATCTTAAGATCATCACAAATAGATCTCACATCTAGTGTGAACTTATCTATCATATGCAGGTCTAAATGAGCATTTCTAATCAACCAATAGTATGTATTTTGGCTTGTGACTGAACTGGGATTGTATATGTAATGAGTTGATGTCATTTATTATATGTTATTACTGAGGAAGGCTGTTATGCCGAAACCGGTCTGATTATTTTATGGGTATGGTGTTTTATATACTACCCTGGATGGTGTTGCTACATTAAAAATAAAGGATATTTTCTCCACTACCTTGGTGCTGAAATTAGAATATAGAAAATTTATTTGGCAGCTTGGTTTTATGCAGGCCAATTTCCTCAGTTAAATGACAGCACATCTATTAATAGTGTGTTAAAATTATGCATTGCCAAATTTTGAACTTCAAGAAATATAGAATTTCTACAGCACTAAGTATGTTTTTTTATAAATGTTTAACTGTTTTGAAATTTAAGTTATTTTGAATAATTGGCTGTTACCTACTTATCTGATAAAACATTTTTCTACCAGAATGTTACTTTTAATATAAATGTACATGTTTTATTTATAGTATAAACACTTGCATTTTTATTAATTTTATATTTTGGTGGGCAAATGCACTTTAAAGTTAGATAATGCTTTAGTCATTTGACTAATAAATGTGTTAGCAAAATTTAATCTGATTAAGTCTTGATTTTTTGGACACAAATGCTTAATTGAAATAAAGTCCTTAATTTATTTCATTACACTGTGGAATTTTTGAGAGTTTTCAAATGTGGAATGTGACACTGGTACATTTTGTTTTTGTTTTGGTTTCTTGGCACTGGAAGCTTCTTTGTGCTTGGTTCATAGTTCTGCATCTGCAAAGGTTGGCAGGTTTTATTGAAAAGTGGGTATAAGCTATTGCCCCAAGGAATGTAGGAAATTGTCACTGGCATGGAATAACCATGTCAGTATGTCACTCCCATGGTTTATTCAGAAAGTTGATGTATCCATGTGCCTTTTGGCACATAACTGTCAGAATATGTCCTAAAATGTGACTAGCAGCTGTCTATGATACTCCTACAATTTCACACAAATGCTGCTGTATAACAAGGCTCAAGCATACCTGGGTTACCGCTTGGACTGAGTTACCCCTTGCAGACTATTAGGGCATGTGGGGTGAATTACCCCCAGTAGACTGCACTAGGGCATGTTGGGTGAGTTACCCCCTGCAGACTGCATTAGGGCATGTGGGATGAGTTACCCCCTGCAGACTGAATTAGGGCATGTGAGATGAGTTACCCCCTACAGACTGCATCAAGGCATGTGGGATGAGTTACCCCCTGCAGACTGCATCAGGGCATGTAGGATGAATTATCCAGTGCAGACCGCATTAGGGCACGCGGGGTGAGTTATCCCCAGCAGACTGCATTAGGTCATGTGTGGTGAGACTGCATTAAGGCATGTGTGCTACATACATCCCACACACTGTCTGCTGTAGCTCTGTGCCTAGGTTATACTTGTCTGTAATATCCTGGTCAGACAGCAGGTTTTAACTGCAGTTTGGCTCACTGCCATGCTGGTTATCATAAAGGAATAAGATGCATTTGCCAATCCTTTTCTAAGCAGTAATGCTGCCTCCTGTAGCTCATTATCAGGGTGCTGCATTTTGTAGCAGTATGTCACAGTGTCTGTTAATACAATAACTTGTTTTTCTGCCAACAAAAGTATGACCTCTTCCATATATCAGATTGGTTATAATGGCATGTAGTGCTGCTACATTTCATCCCTTTTTTTCTGTTTGAATACTTTGTTTTTCAGAAATGGGCACAGGTCAGTGGATGTTGCTATTATGCTACAGTATTCATGTTATAATAATGAATTTACTTTATTTTATTTTATTTTAAGTTATAATGAATTTTGTGATGGTCTAGAAATGCTTGAACCATATTTCCATCGATGATTCTTGTCAGTGTGCTGCAGTTAGCACAACATTCTTCTGGATTCTGTTCCAATAATCTATGACAGAGGTGTCTAAAATGAATGCCTACATGTGAATACAGTGAATATATTAAGGAAATCCTTTTGTTCTGTGAGCCTGTAGTTTGTTTTCTTTACCTTGTGTTTTGCTTGTATTCTGTTTTAACAGCATATTAAAACTTCAAAAGAGACCACAGCTCTCTCTGTTCTGAGTCAGGCAGAATTTTTTCCCGCCGTCCCACCCATTTAAGTTGTCTTGTTAAATATCACTGTCTTTCTAGTTGCCCGCCTCTTATGTTAATCTGACCATATATCTCATTTCTCTCTACTTTCACTGGCTTATGCGAGTAATCACAAAATCATCATTTTTGAAATCCCACCCCTTCAATTATTTAAATTTATTGGCCATCCTACAGTATTTCATAGTACCAAAATACAAAAGTGACCACCCCTTTCAATCCATCTTGCTGTTTTAAAAATAGTAACTCTCCACTAAACCTTAACTTTTTAAACAGGTACTTTCACATCTAACTTCTCTAGTGCACACTGCAGAGTGCATTCTTTTCAATCTTACCTTTAAGCATCCCTGTGACTAGCACTTTCTCTAATACCTGCTGGAAAGCACTAGGAAGCCTTAAACTCATACAAACACTAAACTCTCCTTGTTAACAAGGAGAAATTAATAGTAGGCACTAAACAGCCTATAATTGCAAAGTACCTTGCTAAGTAAACAGCTCCTATACTTTACAAAGAAAAAAAAAGCCCCAAACCAGGCATGTCCAAGGGTCAGCTTCTGGTGATTTCTCCTGTCCACCTGGTGAAGCTGGGCATACTGGGGCAATGCAGCAATTGCCTCATGTACACAGACAACCCTCTCCTCCTACCACCCAACACTACAACCTGTGAGAGATGCACTTACATAGCCAAAATGGAAGCAAAGCTCTCTCCACCCAAGATTGTGCTAAACAGTCAAGAGGAGAAGGTTAACACCCACACTACACCTCAAGCAACACATAGCCCTTCTAAACCCAAGAACACCAACACCCACATATAGCAACACTAAATCCACATATGCAGAGGCCCTTAACTGTAACCTGCCCAAGCAACAAAGACCTCTGAAGCTGAAACGCAAACAAACACCAATCACAACCAATGTGTCACATAGTTCACAACACCAGTGTGCCACCCAGCAACAGCCCCTAAGGCAAGACAATGTACCTAACACTTTAGTCATAGGTGACTCTATAGTCCAGCACACTGATGTCCCTCTCACCAGGTTGAATAAGGAGAAAATTACAGTCAGCTGCCTGTCGGGTGCCAGGATCCGCCACATAACGCATGCACTCAAGTCACTCCACAACAAGTACAAATATGACTCTGTCATTGTCCATGTTGGAGTGAATGACTTGAGACGTACTCCTGGACTACATGAAAAAGAGACATGGAAGAGCTCTCGGATCATGTGGCCCAGGCAGGTATGACCCTAGCCCTGAGTAGCATCCTGCCTTCACCCAGAATGATACCACAATATAAGGATAAAATGATTGACTTCAACAATTGGCTAAGCTTATGGTGTCATTCAAAGGGGGATCCAGTATCTGTCTGCCTGGGATGACATGACTGACAGTAAACGATGCTTTGCCAGAGATGGTCTGCACCTGTCGCCCCTGGGATTCAGGTTACTGGCTAAGGCTCTTGCCACCCCTATAGTGCCTTTTTTAGGCAAACTTCAAAGGACAAAACCACCACCGTAACAGGTACAAGCATGCAAAATCTGAAGGTAATGCTACTCAATGCTAGAAGTCTAAACCTCAAAATGCACTCTCTCAAGGCACTCCTAAAATGGAGAACATCAATATCTGTGCAGTAACTGAGACCGGTTCAAGGCTCCAGAGAGCACCCCTGTAATACCAGGCTACAACTCTTACCACACTTTTCGGCCACCAAACCAGGATATTATACTCTGGATGTTTTCAGAAAACCTTAGTACTCAGGGTATTATCCCACTCCTTAGTAATGGTAACATCCAAGAAGTTAATCTGCTGGGCATGATAACTGACTGTAAATTCAATGCCCCACTTATTGTCATGCAAATACTGTATAAATTCTTCCAGATAAACACTATCTACCCTCCAAACCATCCAGCAGTTGTTCCACTAAATAACCCATAAACAGGTCGGCGTAAATAGGAACAAAAGATGCTCCCATGGCAATGCCCTTAACCTGCCAGTAACATTCACCATGAAAATAAAACACATTTTTGTTCAGGACATGTTGTGCAAGACATATTAATAAGGTATTGAATCCTGGAGAGTATAACTCTGCCTTATTTAACCAATATTCAAGACCTACCAAGCCTGCCCATTGAGTAATATTGGTATAAAGTGCTGTGACATCCAACGTACACATTAGCCAATCAGAATCCAACTGCATATCTGAAATAATTTTTAAAAACTGCGTAGTATCCTGAATCCTTGACTTAACTAATCCCAACAATGGTTTGAGATACCATGTCAAGAAAACAGATAAAGGTACAGTAAGAAAACCTCTGCCTGAAACAACTGGTATGCTAGATGGCTTATGTAGATCCTTATGTATTTTAGGTAGCAAGTACAGCTACTGGTGTTGAGGGTCAGGCACCATAAGATGAAACATATCAGTTTTATTAATAATTTCCTTTTTAAACCTATGTGTGGGGTCCAAAGGCATATGCATATGAAACCTGCCATCAGACAATTGTGTGTTGGCCTCTGCCATGTAAGTGGACCAATCCATTACAACAACGGCCCCACCTTTATCAGCTGGTAAAATAACTAGCTCCTTATTATTCTTAAGATGGGTTACAACCTGTTGTTTACTCTGACAATGATTGGAATGCATTGTTTGTGATTCCCATGTTTTGAAATGCAAATCCTTAAGTACACATTCCTGAAGGAAGATAGACACGTGTTTATGCATGGGGGGGGGGTGTATAAAATAAGACTTACGAAATTTAAATTCAGTAGATCTTTGAGACCCAAGATCAGAACCAAAGTGTAGTTTAAGATTAAGTAATCGACAAAAAGCAACAACATCATTTCTCATTACATCTTCCCCAACAAAAAAGCCGGGCACAAAATTTAAACCATTATTCAACAGTTCTATTGCGGCATCACACAAATTCTGAGAGGAAATACTATGCACATTACATGTACTTTCTAACGTGGTATTAACAGTTCCAACAGATTCTCTATATTGTCTGCCTGCCCTATGTTTCCTTCAACCCCTATGTTTTCTACCCCTAAAGGGTTATCCATAGTATGCTTTTTGGGGGGGTTGGTGAACCTTGGGTGTGAGGGGTCTCAATATCAGTGGCAGAGAATGATTCATCTGCAGACGTGCCACTGTGACTACTCTTAGATTTCTTAAGGATTGGCCTAGGTCTTGTGATATAATAGCAAAATCTGGATTGGCAAATTTGACATTCTTCTGTGGGCCAAAGGGCTTACCCCTCTGGTAATCTCCCACATCCCTATTAAATTTTTGATTTTTTTTTTATCCTTAAGTTATTTCTCTAAAGTTAATAACTTTTTAACAAGCCGGTTGAAACAGGAGACATAATATGTCTCACCCTCATAAATCTTAAGGTCATCACAAATAGATCTCACATCTAGTGTGAACTTATCTATCATACGCAGGTCTAAATGAGCATTTCTAATCAACCAATAGTATGTATTTTGGCTTGTGACTGAACTGGGATTGTATATGTAAATGGTTACTGATGTCATCATACATATATACAATGAGGAAGGCTGTTATGCCTAAAACCGGTCTGATTATTTTATGGTATTATGTTTTATATACTACCCTGATAGTGCCATTAAAATAAAGGCTATTTTCTCCACTACCTTGGTGCTAAAATTAGTATATATAGAGAATTTATTTGGCAGTTTGTTTTATGGCATTACTCTCAGTTAAATGACAGCACATTCATTAATAGTGTTAAAAATTATGCATTGCTGCCTCTGAACTCAAGAAATATAGAATTTCTACAGCACTAAGTATGTTTTTATAAATGTTTAACTGTTTGAAATTTGTTCCTTCTGAATAATTGGTTGTTACTCCATTATCTGATAAAAACATTTTCTACCAGAATGTTACTTTTTAATATGTATCGTTCATGTTTTATTTATAGTATAAACAATTGTATTTTATTTATTTTATATTTTGACAAGGTGCACTTTAAAAGTTAGATAATGTTTAGTCATTTGACTAATAAATGTTAGCAAAATTTAATCTGATTAAGCCTGATTTTTGTTTTCGTGGATTTGATTTTTGGACACAAATGCTTAATTGAAATAAAAGTCCTTAATTTATTTCATTACATGGAATTTTTGGAGAGTTTTCAAATGTGGAATGACACTGGTGCATTTTTGTTTTTGTTTTGGTTTCTTTGGCACTGGAAGCTTCTTTGTTTGTGCTTGGTTCATAGTTCTACATCTACAAAGGTTATAGGTTTTATTGAAAAGTGGGTATAAGCTATTGCCCCAAGGAATGTAGGAAATTGTCACTGGCATGGAATAACCATGTCATTCTGTCACTCCCATGGTTTATTCAGAAAGTTGATGTACCCATGTGCCTTTTGGCACATAACTGTCAGAATATGTCCTAAAATGTGACTAGCAGCTGTCTAAGATACTCCTACAATTTCACACAAATGCTGCTGTATACCAAGGCTCAAGCATACCTGGGTTACCGCTTGGACTGAGTTACCCCTTGCAGACTGCATTAGGGCATGTGGGGTGAATTACCCCCCAGTAGACTGCACTAGGGCATGTTGGGTGAGTTACCCCCTGCAGACTGCATTAGGGCATGTGGGATGAGTTACCACCTGCAGAATGAATTAGGGCATGTGAGATGAGTTACCCCCTACAAACTGCATCAAGGCATGTGGGATGAGTTACCCCCTGCAGACTGCATCAGGGCATGTAGGATGAATTACCCAGTGCAGACCGCATTAGGGCACGTGGGGTGAGTTATCCCCAGCAGACTGCATTAGGTCATGTGTGGTGAGACTGCATTAGGGCATGTGTGCTACATACATCCCACACACTGTCTGCTGTAGCTCTGTGCCTAGGTTATACTTGTCTGTAATATCCTGGTCAGACAGCAGGTTTTAACTGCAGTTTGGCGAACTGCCATGCTGGTTATCATATAGGAATAAGATGCATTTGCCAATCCTTCTCTAAGCAGTAATGCTGCCTCCTGTAGCTCATTTCAGGTGACTGCATTTGAGCATGTATGTCACAGACAATCTTTGTGAAGTCAAATAGCCAAAATGGAAGCAAAGCTCTCCACCCAAGATTGTGCTAAACAGTCAAGAGGAGAAGGTTAACACCCACACTACACCTCAAGCAACACATAGCCCTTCTAAACCCACCAACCCCACATATAGCAACACTAAATCCACATATGCAGAGGCCCTTAACTGTAACCTGCCCAAGCAACAAAGACCTCTGAAGCTGAAAGCAAACAAACACCAATCACAACCAATGTGTCACATAGTTCACAACACCAGTGTGCCACCCAGCAACAGCCCCTAAGGCAAGACAATGTACCTAACACTTTAGTCATAGGTGACTCTATAGTCCAGCACACTGATGTCCCTCTCACCAGGTTGAATAAGGAGAAAATTACAGTCAGCTGCCTGTCGGGTGCCAGGATCCGCCACATAACGCATGCACTCAAGTCACTCCACAACAAGTACAAATATGACTCTGTCATTGTCCATGTTGGAGTGCATGACTTGAGACGTGACTCCCTGGACTACATGAAAAGAGACATGGAAGAGCTCTCGGATCATGTGGCCCAGGCAGGTATGACCCTAGCCCTGAGTAGCATCCTGCCTTCACCCAGAATGATACCACAATATAAGGATAAAATGATTGACTTCAACAATTGGCTAAGCTTATGGTGTCATTCAAAGGGGATCCAGGCTCTGTCTGCCTGGGATGACATGATTGACGAATTTCACGATGCTTTGCCAGAGATGGTTTGCACCTGTCGCCCCTGAGTTCAGGTTACTGGCTAAGGCTCTTGCCACCCCTATAGTGCCTTTTTTAGGCAAACTTCCAAAGGACAAAACCACCACGTAACAGGTACAAGCATGCAAAAATCTGAAGGTAATACTACTCAATGCTATAAGTCTAAACCTCAAAATACACTCTGTGAGGCCTCCTAAAAATGGAGAACATCGATATCTGTTGTGCAGTAACTGAGACCTGGTTCAAGGCTCCAGAGAGCACCCCTGCAACCAGGCTACAACTCTTTACACTTTTTCGGCCACCAAACCCAGGACGACAAACACTTGCTAAAAGGTGGAGGAGTTGTCAATATTCACACCAGGATATTCACACCACCAGACTGGTTGGCCAACACTTACAATGTGTCACAGAAATTCTCCAAGTGCAACTAACACTAGGTAAGACTGCAATCCAAGTTGTAGCTTGCTAGAGATCGGCACCATGCCCTAAGATTCTCACTACACCTTTCTAAACATACTGGAAAATATTAAGATAGAACCAAACACCCTTATACTGGGTGATTTTAACTACCCTGCACGTAACTGGGAAAACTACTCTAATGTCCCAACATCTTTGCTTGCAATGGTTCTTGGAATTCATAAATTCAACGCCCTGAATCAACTAATCCATAGTCCCACCAGGGGCTCCAATATCCTAGACCTGGTCATTGCCAACATGAAATCAACTCCCATACCTATGAATCACCCCTCGTTAGTCAGGTCTGACCATAAGCTAATCACCATAACATCCACATCCCACCCCACCCCCAGTAAAGAAACCACCATAAAAAGCTTCTCCAAGCCAACTTCATTCTACTCAAGTCCAGAAGTGACAAACTTCACTTGACCTTGCCATGCAGGCGGGAACTGAAAGTTCAACTGCTGAATCTACACTAAGGCACTGTACGAGCACATCCACTCATGCATGGTCGTGCCATCCCAAATAGAACCAAAATGCTCTCATCCAAAAAAAGAAGCCAATCTGGTGGTCCCCTGCCATAAACAAACTTTATAACAAAGGAAGAAACTTTTTGCAGAAAGGAGGAAAATCCCAGGATGCAAAAAACTCCTTACTAGCCTCAATAAGAAACTGAGATGCCTCATACAAATCCTCCAAAAGCTAGTTACGAAAATAAAATTGCCAAAAGATTCCAAAGACAACCACAAAGCATTCTATAACTATGTCAAGAATCTAAATGGCAATGCTCAGATCTCTTTGTGAGCTAAAACAGAATGGCATTAAATATACTGATCGAAGGATATTGCCAATATCCTGGCAGATAGATTCAGTGCCAACTTCACCCCCTCTCACCCCCTAAATGGCCCATCTCATACCAGAAGATTGCCAAATTCAGTAATAACGTACACAATTTCCGCCTTGTACTCTCTAAAGCCAAAATACAGCATCCATGGGACCAGATGACATCCCGGGCTGTGTACTACGAACTACAATATGAACTGGCACACCTCACCTAAGTGTCATGTTTAATCATAGCCTCTACTCGGGTTTCACATGCCCACTGGTGGCATGAGCTACAGTTATCCCAATCACAAGGGATCACCTTGGATCTGAAACTACACCATCCATCAGTCTGACAAGCCTTATCTGCAAGGCCATGGGCGTATTATCATGGAACTTATAAACAAAGACATTGGCAACCTTCCAAACACTGGACCCCACACCCAGTGTGGGTTTGTGAAGGGCCGATCTTGTCTGCTGAACCTGATTGACTTCTTTGAATCAGGCTCCAGAGCCATGGACAAGGATAAGGTGGTCTACAACTATCTAGACCTTGCCAAGGCCTTTGACACCACCCCCCACTCTGGAATCATAGATAAACTTACTAAGTTGGGCATTAATCTATGTCACCCAATGGGTTTGCTCGTGGCTTACTGATGGGAACCACACTGTAAAAGTAGCCGACTCCAAATCCAGCTCAGACAAGTGACAAGTGAGTACCTCAGGGTTCAGAATCCTGGGGCGCTCTTGTTTGGCATCTACTTCTCTGAAGTACAGGTCAACACTAAGGACTCTGGCTAACAAAGTTTGCAGATGACTGCAAACTAGAACCATTAGATCTCCAAATGATGTGAATACTCTACAAAGGGCCTTACAGAAACAGATGCTTGGTGCCAGAGCCACCATGGTCTCAAGCTAAATGCCAAAATGTATTGTTATCCCTTTAGGAAAAACATGCATTGCCAAATTTTGAACTTCAAGAAATATAGAATTTCTACAGCACTAAGTATGTTTTTTTTATAAATGTTTAACTGTTTTGAAATTTAAGTTCCTTTGAATAATTGGCTGTTACCTACTTATCTGATAAAAACATTTTTCTACCAGAATGTTACTTTTAATATAAATGTTCATGTTTTATTTATAGTATAAACAATTGCATTTTTATTTATTTTATATTTTGCTGGGCAAGTGCACTTTAAAGTTAGATAATGCTTTAGTCATTTGACTAATAAATGTGTTAGCAAAATTTAATCTGATTAAGCCTTGATTTTTTGAGTTTTCGTGACTTGATTTTTTGGACACAAATGCTTAATTGAAATAAAGTCCTTAATTTATTTCATTACACTGTGGAATTTTTGAGAGTTTTCAAATGTGGAATGTGACACTGGTGCATTTTGTTTTTGTTTTGGTTTCTTGGCACTGGAAGCTTCTTTGTTTGTGCTTGGTTCATAGTTCTACATCTACAAAGGTTGGCAGGTTTTATTGAAAAGTGGGTATAAGCTATTGCCCCAAGGAGTGTAGGAAATTGTCACTGACATGGAATAACCATGTCATTCTGTCACTCCAATGGTTTATTCAGAAAGTTGATGTACCCATGTGCCTTTTGGCACATGACTGTCAGAATATGTCCTAAAATGTGACTAGCAGCTGTCTGAGATACTCCTACAATTTCACACAAATGCTGCTGTATACCAAGGCTCAAGCATACCTGGGTTACCTCTTGGACTGAGTTACCCCTTGCAGACTGCATTAGGGCATGTGGGGTGAATTACCCCCCAGTAGACTGCAATAGGGCATGTTGGGTGAGTTACCCCCTGAAGACTGCATTAGGGCATGTGGGATGAGTTACCCCCTGCAGACTGAATTAGGGCATGTGAGATGAGTTACCCCCTGCAGACTGCATCAGGGCATGTGGGATGAGTTACCCCCTGCAGACTGCATCAGGGCATGTAGGATGAGTTACTCCCTGCAGACCGCATTAGGGCATGTGGGGTGAGTTACCCCCTGCAGACTGCATTAGGTCATGTGGGGTGAGACTGCATTAGGGCATGTGTACTACATACAGCCCGCACACTGTCTGCTGTAGCTCTGTGCCTAGGTTATACTTGTCTGTAATATCCCGGTCAGACAGCAGGTTTTAACTGCAGTTTGGCTCACTGCCATGCTGGTTATCATAAAGGAATATGATGCATTTGCCAATCCTTTTCTAAGCAGTAATGCTGCCTCCTGTAGCTCATTATCAGGGTGTTGCATTTTGTAGCAGTATGTCACAGTGACTGTTAATACAATAACTTGTTTTTCTGCCAACAAAAGTATGACCTCTTCCATATATCAGATTGATTATAATGGCATGTAGTGCTGCTACATTTCATCCCTTTTTTTCTGTTTGAATACTTTGTTTTTCAGAACTGGGCACAGGTAAGTGGATGTTGCTATTATGCTACAGTATTCATGTTATAATAATGAATTTACTTTATTTTATTTTATTTTAAGTTATAATGAATTTTGTGATAGTCTAGAAATGCTTGAACCATATTTCCATCGATGATTCTTGTCAGTGTGCTGCAGTTAGCACAACATTCTTCTGGAATCTGTTCCAGTAATCTATGACAGAGGTATCTAAAATGAATGCCTACATGTGAATACAGTGAATATATTAAGGAAATCCTTTTGTTCTGTGAGCCCTGCGTCCAGGATTGTTATAGATAGAAATCTGAGAAAAAGGTGAATCTTTGCAAAATGCAAAAATAAAAATCACATCGAATTTTAAAAGAGGAACAGAAAATGTTCTTTTCAAAAAGGTCCAACTGAGACAAGTCTACATTACAAAGCAGTAAACAAAGAAATCAAAGCCTGTGTGATAACTGTGAAGGATAAGAAGCACTGTTTAACAATGCATCGATCTTTCTGAAAGGATTTAGTGATCATTTAACAGGTTATAGGGTGGATTCCAGTAATATGGTTTTAATTCCCCAATTATAGGTGCTGAGTTACTTCTACTTCATGGAAAAAAGTCAGAAATAAGGCTCATAACATAATATTCTTTAAACTCATACTTTTGTTAAAAAATCCATGTCCTGAAAAGGCAACATAACTGCATTGTAATATAGGACTGAGATGTAATGAAATTAGTTTTGGTAAAATATCAGTCTTGAGTGTTTTATATCTTGTTATGTTATTATTCTATCACACTTTCTTTCAGGAATTGGCAAAGTGGGACTAACATTTGGTTGCATACAGAGGTACCAAATGTACTGTTTCAAATCAGATGTCACAGTTTGAGTTGTACCTGAATTCCACTGGGGGTATCAGTGGGATATAATGTCCATAATATATATAGCATATGGGATATAAGTTGCATCTTATCATTTTGTATCCTTGATTGTGAACTGTAAATGTTTCTACTGTCTCAGATTTATTATGTGTTTATATATATTGAGCTTTTCTCCCTGGGCTTCTGCTGAAAATGGGTCACCTAGGCTCAGTCGGACTTTGTAAACAAATGACAATAAATAAATAAGTAAATAATAAGCTGTCATTAAAATAAGGAGCCTGATTTCTATTAACTGCCACAGGCAATGAGCTGCTGCGCAAATCAAGACTAAAATGCAGTGAAAGTAACGACAATAGAGTAGCATCTTCGGTGCGTTTTGACCTATTTTACTATAATTCCAAAACGTTCATTACAAACTGTGTTGTCTGACATATGGTCTAATACATTGTTGGAAAACATAGTTTTTCAGAGGAATTCAGTTCCCCAGAAAATGTTATTTGTATTGTTATTATTTTTTTTTCTGACACGTCATGGATAAAGTGAAATGGTTTTAAGTTATCGATAGCCATATTCATTATCGAGATGCACTGAAATTGCTAAGGGCAGACTAGCAGTCTCCAGCAGATGATGTGGTTGAACATTTTATTATTACTGCTCGTTATCTTCATAATGAAATACTGAAGGACTGATGTATGGTATATTATACATAAATATCAAGTGCAAGGGTTCAGAGGTCTTCACTTTCATAGCCTGTCATTTATGTTTGTATGCTGACCCCTGTGGGAGTGTTATTAATGGAAGCTACCATGCAGAATGGTCTAGCATACATCTTTACTAAGTTAACAATGAAAAAAGTAATTATTTAGACTTGCGGCACATTTTCTGTGAATAATAACAAAGATGCCTTTGGCTTATAAATTGGTAGCAGGAGGAGTAATACAGTATTTGGATATTCTCAATCTTTGTCAATGAAGCAGAAGCATTTTGAAGTATAAGGTAGCTAGATTTGCTTCCCAACAAACCTACAGATCCCATCACTGTCTCTCTCTAAAACATCAAAACTGGCTTGAATTACCCCACCAGTTTCTTCTCTCTCGGCTCCAGATCATTCATTCTATCCTATACCAGCCTTCCTACTGCCCGACACTATCCATTCTCATCTCCCATTATTCTCCCTCCAGACCTCTCCGAAGCTCTAACCAAGTCCTACTACAAATCTACAAACCCAAGTCTAAATTTGGATGTAACATGTACAGCTATCATCCCACTATTGCCTGGAATGGGCTCCCACTAGAAATCAGGACGCTTACACATCCTAAACAATTTAAATACAGTCACAAAAAGAGTACTCTAAAAGTCACTTTTCCTGCCACTGCACTTTTTCTCCTTATACTTCCCCGGCTACTCCCATACCTTAATCCACCTTCTGCCCATATCTCACTCTTCTCACTAGCTCTCTTTAATCTTCCTTGACTACTCTTTCTACTGTCTTCTAAAACCTATTAAGCTAATAATCTCAGAAACATTATATAGTAATTGTCTTGCCTTCATGCAACTACATTATGATAAAACTGGGTTTTTGCAACCACTTACCCCAAAAACTATATTAATCTCAATGACATATTTCTTTTTATACATCTTGAATGAGTTTTGCTATACTCCTGATTATTGACACCGTATAACATTGTATTGTTACTTTATGTCTTGTAATAATCCTGTAACATTGCTGTTTAATGCTAATGCATAATGAAAACTGTATAATATATTGGCGTTTTTCTTCCTAGGCCTCTGCTGAAAATAGGCTCTTCAGTTCAGTTGTACAAGCCCGTTCAACAAATGTAAAATAAAATAAATAAATATAAAAATACTTTTACATGGAGTTGAAGTTGCTTACAGAATTGTGGAAAGTTAATGATGTTTCTTATTTCAGTAGACGGAGCAATCCAAGTTGCTGAGACCAATAAAAAATCATCAATGGATAGATGAAAGGAAAGTCAATTAAGCTGCATGTCATTGGAACTCTTGACATTTAAATAGGATCTGAATCACAGCTACACTGAGAAGAGAATATGATATCAGAATGGCAAAGTACATAATGCAGAAGTACTTGATTTAGCTGCTGTATTTATATATAAAGCACAGAATATACTATGATATCTTCACATCATTATAACTGCAGAATTACATAGGGCTAAACATCAATATTTGTAATACACAGGCTGACCATTGCAGGATTGGCAGAATTTAGTTACTGGACTGGCTGAGAGATACTTTTCAACCAAAGACAAAAAAATGGATTGACAGGCTAAGTATAGAGTTACAAAAAATTCAAGTGAATCTCTTATTTTGCACAGGGAAAAGCTGGTACACAGACTTGTGTACATCATGAGTGCGTTACTCATCTGTATCCCAAAGAGCTTGCAAACATCACATGACAAAAAGCCTGATATTTCTTCAGTACAATGCAACCGCATCATTTTTATGAGCCATTGTAAACAAATTTGCCAGTGCCTAACTTGTTTCTCTTTGTCAGACTGCTATAAACCTCTGTTTCTCTCAGGGCCTGTTAATATTTTAATTCAGTTGTTCTTTCTAATATCATTACACAAGTCTCATTGTTTGCTGGTGTAAATGAGATTTTATCTCCACATAATGTAATTTGCTGATCTTTAACTATTTCCCCATATGGAGCAATCCTGAAACTAGGTGTTACATGAAAAGTGCTGAAGAGTCCTGGGCTGATTAATCTTAGAAGTGGATCAAGGTCTGAAAAATAGTGGGTGGAGTAATTAAACTATTAAAACAAAACATGATCTACTTAATTGGGATTTCAAGATGTTCTCATACCTTCAGTTTCTGGTAAATGCACTCTTCAGTAGATTCCATTCTAATTACATTTACATAAAGAGCAAACCTACACAGATATACCAGGGTCATAACACCTTTTCTGGAAATGTGAACTCTGTTTTACATTTTGAAAAGTCATAACTTTTTGGACTAGAATAATGACTGACATAATACTGATTTCCTGTGCAGGTTGCTCTGTGACATGGCTGCCTACTTTAATCTGTTATGTGCTTTCCAGTTTCTGAAATATGGAAAACAGTATTCCTACATTGAGTGCAATTATGCATAAACAATTATTAAGCACATTAACATGATTTTTACCCTCTTACCAGTAACTCAGTTAATGCGGTCTGTTAACACTGAAAAACCTGAGTAATACTAGAATGTACTGAGACCATTATTTTGACTAGTAGATTATATTATATTTCCATTGCTAAGTTGTGATAGTTACCACAAAGTATCACTATGAAATATTGATTCGAGTTTTTTTTTTTTTTTTTTTTTGTCACAGAAGAAAAACCTCCTCTGACAGGTATGGCCGAACAAAGGCATTTATAATGTTAAATGAATATAGTTAGTCTACTGTAGGCACAATACTTTATAGTTTAGAGATATGGAAATTAGTTATTATAGGCACCCATCAGGTGCTGTTTTACATACCAGAAAGGCAGTGTGTCCAAGACAGAAGTGGCAAGTGATTTTTTTTTAGCTAATTATATGGTCAGAATGCTATTTATCAACTTAATAGTGGAGATTTAGTTAGTATGATGTCTCAGAAAACATAGAAAATGATTGTTAGATTCAGCTTCTATCATTGCCATAGATATAGTTAAGTAGGTGTACTTCAAAGACTATGACCTGGTATATTTTATTTATTTTTCATTTGTTTACCGGGAGAGTCCAACTGGGCAAGAAGCCCATTTTCAGCAGAGGCCCGGGGAGACAAGCTCCACTAAGATACAAAACAGTACATTTAGAGACAGTACAATACATTACATTACTAGCTCATTTGAAATAACCCAATATGATTAATATAGTTTGTTAAAAATTGAGTAGAGAACAAGCCAAACAGTACATTTAGAAACAGTGTAATACATTACCTTACTGGCTCATTTTAAATAATGCTATATGATTGATACAATATGTATAAAAATTGAGGAGACAACATTATAATAAATATAGCTGTTATACAAAAGTTTACAGTGCAAATAGGTGGGTATTATATATAGATATTAGTACAAGTACATGAATTTGGTATAGTACCAATACTGACAGTGCAATTAGGTGGGTATTACAAACAGCTGTTAGTACAAGAATATGGGTTTGATATAGTGCCAGTTTAGACTCTGAGAGTTTCTGAGTTTATTTCTGAGTGTAAGCTATACAGCAACCTGTGAAATAAAAATAGGGTAGTAGTGATTAGTGGATAGTATATGCAGGAGAGAGGTTGACAAGAAGGATATAATAGGAATAGGATTGTAGGAATATTGAGTTAGGATAGCAGAGAGCGACTGTAGACCGAAGGTATAGTATTTGTTGAGCTAGAGGGTTAACCTGGATCTATGCAGTTACATTTCCAAGAGCTAGCCAAGTGTGACTGAAGATGTTTTTTTTTTTTAAGTTTAGCTTACTGTCTAAGATCCTGATATCTAGAGGAAGGGTATTCCATATTTTAGCAATAGTACTTCAGTAGAGGGAGTCACCTGAGCTATTCCTGCTTTTGGTTACTTCAGTGAGCACTTTATTGGTGGATCTTAGTACACGGCTGTTTGTATAGTGATTTAGTAGGCCTTGCAGAGCTGTTTTTTTTTAGGATGGTATAGAATTTGGTGGGCAGTTGTAAGCTAGTTAAACATAAGTAAGTTTGGTAATTGTTTAGTAATGGAGCCCATGCCCATGTTCACCTTACTTTTTTGGAATACTAAAGCCAAAAAAGAACAGAAATGACCAACTTTATAGACTGGTGGTAGTAAGTGGAGGTTCCCTTACTGAAGCCACGGCCATTTACCTTGATTACTTGCTGAAACCTTTAGCAGAAAAGAATAAGTCATACATAAGAGATTCAATGGAGTTTTTTGAGGAAAACAAAAAACACTGCAGTGGAAGCTGACAGTATTTTATTAACTATCAATGTGGAATCCTTGTACACAGTGTTCCCTCACAATTACTGTATAACAGTACCTATGGAATCTTTTAAGAAACATATTCAAGGTACACAGGCACAGCTGAAAAAGTTAAGCAAGCTCATTAATCTTGTACTTGACATCAATTTCTTTACCTTCAATGGCAAACACTACAAACAAAAAAACTGGTATAGCAATGGGGGCTGCCATGGCTCCCAGCATAACTAACATAAACCTGGGCAAGTGGGAAGAGGACTTTGTGTTAAACAATACAGACAACATGCAGCATATCACATGCTATTTGCATTTAATTGGTGATATATTTATTGTGCAGGAAGGGGACACCTTGCAGCTTGGAGATTTTATTACTTACCTCAATCAAACAAACCCCTTCCTGAAGTTTACCTGTTCCCATAGCTATACTTCAACCACTTTCTTGGATATGCAGATTTCCAAGGACACCAACAATAACAGAATCTCCACTGATCTATTCAGAAAACTGACAAGGGTCAACTTATTACTCCCACAGCAAAAGTCGGCATCCTGCAAAAAACAAGTATAATGTGGTGAAGTCCCAGAGCTATTGATTAGCTAGAACTACCACCAAGATGGAACCATTTTTGAGAAACCTGAACAACTTAGAGAATGATTTCCTAGTCAGAGGCTATGAAAGTCACATGTTAAAAAAATCCTGGAACTCATTATAGAATTAAAAAGGACTGAAGCACCTTCACTCAACCTCCCCAGTAGGAGAATGTAAAGAAATTCCACAGAGAATAACAAATGCAAAAATAGCTGCCTTCTGACATACACTTTGGATTTTCACAGTATCAAAAATGTTATTAAAGAAAACCAGGATATTGTCACAGGAAACGCTTATCTGATTAACATCATAGGTGAAGCCCCATCCTTTGTTTACAGGACGGCCAGGAACATTAGAAGTTTTGTTGAAGGCGGAGCCTGAATGGCTAACTGAAAGCAGCAGTATTTTAGAGCTCCATATAACTAGTTTTTCTTCAAAGTATAAAATCTTATAGATAAAGGACTAATTTACATAATTAGAAACTTTGGTGAAGTTTTACAAATAATTTCCTGTCAAAAAGCTTGGAGATATATTCACTTGTTAAAATGAGCAACTCAAATAATTCTCATTAGGATGCTGCCGTAAAGAAGGAACTACAACAGATGGCATCTACCCTGCAGGAGATGTCATTGAAGATGGATGATTTTAAAAAGAACCTAGAAAATCTTAAAACAAGCAGTCAAAAACAGGCTGACACCCTCAAGGAAATGCTACAGCAACACCAGACAAGGATAACAGGAATAGAGGTTTCTCTAAATGACTTAGAAAGCAGACTTAAGGAAGTGGAAATACAGAAAGAACTGCTTCTTAAACAAAACACTTGGTTGGTTAATAAAGTAGATGACTTGGAAAAAGGGAGAGGAGAAATAACATC
This sequence comes from Protopterus annectens, assembly GCF_019279795.1. NCBI lineage: Eukaryota > Metazoa > Chordata > Ceratodontiformes > Protopteridae > Protopterus > Protopterus annectens. The sequence continues at coordinate 194,764,750 of NC_056741.1, forward strand.
AGGATTTCCGGATAACCTGAAAACACAGAAGGTGAGGATATTATTTCCTTTTTATCAAGCTGGATCCCTGACTTTTTAAATTTAAAAGAAGGAATTTCCTTTGGCATTGAAAGGGCACACAGAGCTCTTGGGAAACCTGCCACTAACTCAAACTCTCCTCCTTGGTCAATAATTATCAAATTTCTTTCATACTTGGACAAGGAACTGATTTTAAGATCTGCTTGGAGGAAGGCACCTCTAAAATATAAACAGAGCCTGACAAGATTTGATAACGACTATTCATCTAGAATAATGGAACAAAGGAAAAAAGTGTGGCCAATGATAATGTTTCTGAAAGAAAATAACATCAAGGCACAACTTGCATTTCCAGCTAAGATAAGAATATTGTATGCCAACGAGATGAGGACTTTTATTGACTTAGAGGAAGCCTCTTCATTTATTAAAACTAATAATGTGATTACTTTACCAGAAGTTATGGATTGGATGTCACCTTCTCTCAAGAGAAAAAAAGAAACAAATGTCTGGACAGATGTCAAAAAAAAGCAAAAGACTGATACTGTTTCAGCCAAATCTTTCAAAGCATCTACTATGATATGAATTGTTTTAACATTACTTTAAAGGACCAATTTTACTGCTTGGAATTTTAAAACAAAGGTAACTAACTACTGGAATCTTTCTCTATATTTTTTGAAAATAGATGACACATGAGAGTTTTCACATTACCTTAGGTATGTAAAACAGGGTACTTTTCTTTCACAGAAGGAGGGTTATATAGCACATAAAATATTTATACTGTAAATCAACATACATAGTATATGTGTATTTTCTCTTTTCTTTCTCTCTCTTCTTTCTTTTCTCATTATTTATTTTAACTGCATCTTGTCTCTCTTTCTAAATTCTCACATATTTACTATACTAATATAGTCTGTATATATTTAATAACTATCTATACATAGATAAATAATAGTCTAAAATAATCTAGTTTTAAGGTAGACTAATTGGAATAGTGAACTTAATTATTACAATATTTATTAGATTAATTATAGTCACTGTTATGCTTATTGGGATTGGGGACATGTTCGTGATTAACTCTGAAATGTTCCATTCATGTACATATGTCCTTTGAATTATTTCCTTTTAGTATTAACAAATACATAAAAAAAAGGAGGGAAAATGTACTTTTGGTTAAGAGAAGTGAAGCTTTCTTCACATTCTATTTGCATCGCCATAGCAACAGTAAACAATTGCTACAGTTTCTAAGGACACTGTGAACCTGTGAACTGCATTTAGCCTCACAGATAACAAATAAGAAAAATAATGTTGTTTAGTTATTAAAATGAAAAACAACTAAGCAAGGTAAAATAAATACATAATAGAACTATTTGTAAATATTTTATGATTTATCCTCATAGGATTACATATTCCTGGAAACACAACTGAAATGTTCCCAAACTACATGTGCACTTAAATGTAGCTGCTTGATTAAAAAGAATTACTCAGTTTAACATTCTGATTTCACAAGCTCTCTGAACTGTAAAAGTTTCATTTTGTATGTTACTTGAAATTGTCAGTCTCTAGAGCATATGAAAAGATAACATATTACTTTTTGCAATATGTTATCTTTGCAGTTACCTCACACTCTGTACAAACTCACTTGGTAACTAATAGCTATTCATTTAAAATATCAGTTTAAATATTAAATGTGCTCTTGAAATGCTACTGACATTTTGACAAATTATAATCTGAACTGTAAAATGAATGACTTGAAAGAAGTGAAGTAATGCATAGATTTCAAAGACAGCTCTTGACACTACAGTAAAAGTAAAAGTATATATTCACAGGGAAGTATTGAAATGTTTTAGCTTTCCAGTTAAAATAGCTTACTGTCAACATTTTGCGATATCAGAAAGTTTGAAGAGCTAGGAAATTACTATTCTTTGTCTTTATAATGATTATTAGATAGATGTTAGACTCTACTTAGTTTAATGAATTGTGACATATGTTTATGAGGAAAAGTGGACTGAGTTACTCACATTGGACTCCACATTCCTGGAAACTCAACTGAAATGTCCCCAAATTATTTGTGAATTTAAATGAAACTGCCTGATTAATAAGCATAACTTACTTTAACAACCTGAATCCATAAGCTATCTGCTCTATATATGCTACTTTATATATGTCACTTGCATATGACAGGCTCTAGAGCACATGAAAAAATACATATTATTTTTGCAACATGCTATATTTACACTAACCATATATTCTAAACTAACTCAATTGTCAACTGACATGTTATTTGAAACATCAGTCTAAATATTAATTGTGCCCTTGAAATGTTGTCGTTTTGACAAAACAAAACCTGAATTGAAAAAGGAATGATTTGGAGAAGTGAAGTATTGTACAGATTTCAAAGACAGCTATTGACACTACAATATAAGTAGAAATGTATACATGTAAGGAAAATTTGAAATACTTTATACTTTTAGTTAAAATAGCTTATTGTTAACTTTTTGCTTTATCAGAAAATATAAAGAACTAGGAAATTATTTCTAATTTGTCTTTATAATGTTTACTAAAGTGATGTTAGTCAATGACTTGTTTAATGGATTGCAAGTCATGTACAAAACGGACTACTGAATGTTATTTCTGTTTACCTATGTTTGCTGAATTTCTTCTATTAGCACTGATTTAAAATAAGGGAAAGAAAGGGAAGGGAAATCTCTGTTTTTGGTCAAGGGAGAAGAGGTGTAAGAGTATTCTAACTGCCTCGAGAACTCTCTAAGATGCTCTAAATACTATTTGATTAATATTTACCTAAGGTAAGTCTTGATTACCATATAGGTACCTTCACATTCATTCTAGGCCTGATGTGATTACCCATACTGGAAGCAGGAGGTGCCCTATGCAGGATGGGAATTGTCAGGGTTATCATAGCTCATTCTTAGTCTCTGTTTTGTAAATCTATAAATATGTAAAAGCACTGCACACTAGAATATAGGACACTTCTACTCAGAGTCAGGATACCACTGATAAGTCATGTCTTTTCATAAGTGTAAGTTGAAGTTGGTGAGCTGAAGACTGGGAAAGTAAAAGAAGACAGTATACCTACAGTAAATTCATATTTCATTGGTAATCACTCATTATCTTCTGTAGAGTCATTTAGTCAATTTATTTTAGTAATAATCTATTTGCTGTTGACTTATTTAGTGTATGCTCCTCTGTTGGATTTAATTTATCCAAAATGACATATCTGACATATTTGGGATCTCTTAAAGGTAACTAAATACTGGATATTTTCTAAGTCAACTTAATAATTGTTTACACTACTAACATTCCATCCTGATATATAAAATACTATAGAACAATAATATAATAATATAGAATTTCATATCTCTTTTAAGAAAATTCTCCATATAATAATTTAACATATGGAGCTCAGTTGATATTGTTGGTTAAAGGTATGAGCGATAATCCAATAGATCTATCTTTATCTATTGGATTAGGAATGACTTTCATTCCATGTTTAATGGGAAATTCATATTTACTTGTATTTGATACTTTAGAATTAATGTTTTATAGAAGTACTTTTTTGAAAGCCTGACCCGAATTTTACACTACTTGTATTTAAAGAAGAAAGAACATTAAATTACACTCCCAAGTTTGCACACATAAAAATAACATTCAATGTTATCAGAGAATATGGTATAACTACTATAATCAAAATAAAAAAAGAAGCAAAAAGTTTCTTCCAACAATAACTTGAAATGGATTTAACATTCTTATCATTAAGTACTAATGGCTTAAATAATGCAAAGAAAAGACCAAACTTAACTAAAATATTTAAATCTAAATAAGGCACAAGTAGTATTTCTCCAGGAAATGCATTTTAAGACTAATGATAGCTTTATTTGGAACCCTAAGGACCATACAGTCTTAGCTCAATCCTCCTATAGAACAAAGACAAAAGGAGTATCAATTCTCTGGAAGAAAAACATAATCACTCCAAAAGTTATTTATAAATATGAAGACAAAGAAGGTGTACTAGCATTTGTTATAATTAAATTTAATAACATAATATGGACCTTAGCTAATCTATATTGGTTCCCAGGAATTGGAGCAGGGATGGTTAAAAAACACCTAGATTTTATTTCCAACAATTATAAAGGAAATCTTATACTGGGAGGAGACTTTAATTGTACCTTATAAGCTTCTGAAACCACCAAGAAGTCTTTTTGCATAGCAACTATTTCAAAATCCTTAAAAAGATGGATTGATTAATTTCATTTAATAGACACTTTTAAAGTAAAAGATGATAAATCCTTATTATTTTCCCATAAAGACCATAGATTTGGAACACAAACCAGAATAGACAAATTATTCGTAGTTCAAGACTTACAAACAAAATTCCCCAACTTCTCAATAGTTCCATGCCCCTTCACAGATCATGACTCTCTGATAATGAAGCTCCAAATAGAGTTTAAACCTTTAATCCTCTCAACTAGAATTCCATCATATATCATGAAAATTAAAGAATTCAGACCCTGGATGTTGTCAGAACTACAATTATTTCTTGAAATGAATAATACAACAGAAATCAGTAGAGTCATGGTTTGGGACTCATTAAAAGCGTATTTATTTGGTAAGACCCTTAGCTGGTACAAAAACAAAGTCAGAGAGTGGGAATCTGAATCATTATACTTGCAAACCAGACTCTTGACAGCAAAATCTAAAAAAAAAAAATCAGAATTGTCCAAAAGTCAAAAAAGAAATAGAGGAATTAAATAAAAAATATAATGAAATTCTAACACACAAAACTTGTCTAGCCTTGGAAAAATTAAAAATAGACTCATTAGCCACCTTCCCCACATATCTACATAACTTATCTACAAGAATTAAAATACAATCTAAAGCAAATAACATTAGTAGTATATATCATGAAAAGAAAGGGGAAAAAGTATCAGATATAGGAGACATCCTTGAAGCATTTGGGTTCCATTATATGGAACACTTCAAAAAAGAAGATTTAGATACCAACCAAATAAACTTAAATACAAACCTTATCAATATATAAAAAATTCCTGAAAACTTAAAACTAGACCTACAAAAACCTATATCCTACAAAGAAATTGATGACAAGATAAAATAAAGTAAATCTAACAAAGCTCCAGGGATAGATGGTATAATTACAGAAATTTACAAACTCTTCCCTTCAACAGTAATCTCCCTTTTTCATAAAAGTTTGCTAGACGTCCAGTCAGAAGCAAAAACACCACCCTCATGGAAATATTCTCTCATAACACCAATTCTAAAAGATAATAAACCATCAGACCTTTGCACCTCATACAGACCTATATCATTACTGAATAATGATTAGAAAAATATTCATGTCAATCCTAGCTAACAGAATGAAAATCCCACTTTTAAAGACAATTAATAATGATCAAACTGGATTTTTATATAACAGGCACACACATGATAATATTAAAAGGATACTTACTCTTATAGATTATGTGAATAAAGAAGATAGAAAAACACTTGTAATCAGATTAGACATAGAAAAAGCCTTTGATTCTCTCAACTGGGAATATCTATTTAAAACTTTAGCATTATTTGAATTTCCTCCTCCCTTCATCTTATTACTAAAAAACATATATATTAATAACTTAGCCTACATTAAATTAGGTCCTTTCACCTCAGAATCTATCCATATAAAGAAAGGTAAAAACAAGGATGTTCCCTTTCTCCTGCTTTATTTGCTTTGGCTATAGAAATACTTGCAGAAATAATATGCAATAATCCAAGAATAAAAGGAATAGAAGTCTATGACCAGTACATATCTAAAATAATGTTTTTTTGCTGATGATATTTTATTAACCCTATCAAATTCCAGAGAGTCATTAGGAGAGCTAGAATAAGTAATATAGAAATGTTATAAGATTTCAAGTCTACACTTTAATAGATCAAAATCAAAATTTCTATTTTTAAATAAGAAAAAAGAACTACAAGTTACAGATAAATCCATCATAGAAAAACAAGAACTTACGCTAAATTATTTAGGAATAGTGTTATGCAAAAATATAAATGAAACAATATTAATAAATTATAAAAACATTATTGAAACAATGAAAAGAAAATATATATATATATATATAGAAAAGTGTAACAAAATTATATTAACTTGATTGCAATTAATAAAAATGGTCTTATTGCCAAAAATACTATATGTAGCATTAGCAATACAGTTAATTCCTGAAAGATGCATTCTTAAAGAAATAAACTTATGTTTAATAACATTTTTATGGTATCCCAAAAAGAATAGAGTAGCTCTAACTCATCACATTAGACCCTGGAAACAAGGAGGATTGAACTTCCCAGAAATAGAAACATATATAAAAGCATCTGTGCTTAAAACTACAATAGACTGGATAAACCCAAATTATTTTGCCAACTGGAAAGAATTAGCAATGGCTATATTAACAAATGAATTTAATATGTTAAAAAAAATTTAATAGTAGACAAACCAAACAAACCCTGGTACATACAATGCATAAGTACACAATATAATATAACAAAACCTTCTAAAACAACACTGATTAATTATTACATCAATTCCTTTAGGAAACTTATCAATGCAAACATAGATCTAAAACTTTGGTTTGACCTTTTAACCCGATTTACCATCACTAAGAACTTTCTTCACAAAATATATAGGGAAAAAATAACCTCCTGGGAACAAAATGGATTCTTATGCTGGTTTCAATGTGTAAATAAATTAAATGTTTTAGATATACATATGATAAAAACTGCTTACAATATTCCAGCACAGGACTGGTTAACCTTACAAAGCATTCTAATGTATACTCAAGATTTATGCAGATTAATTAATAATTCCTCATTTAAAAATAATCCAAATCTAATATGTTTTCTGTATGAATTTATATATAATAGTTGTGAAAAGAAAAAAATCCATTTTAAATCTGTATAAAGAGTTAACAACATATAAAAAATTCCCAAACCATCATACTGGCAGTTCTTAACAAAAGGTCAGTCATTGCAGTTAACAGAAGAAATTAAAACTAACATCTTAGTTAATTACACCTCTAATAAACAGTACTGGAAAATATTTAACTGGAAATACTTACATAGATCATTTTTAACACCAGATAGAATTAAAAAGAGCAGTACTACTACAAATGTTTTTTTGCTGGAGGGTGAAAAGTCAAATAAAGCAGACTGGATTCATATTTTTTATGAATGTAATAAAATTAAATCATATTGGAATGGAATCAATCATTTTTTACAAGTTTATTTAATGAATCCTTTACCTTATCTAAAGTATTGATTTTACTAAATGTAAATGAAGGTCCCTACCTGAATAAGACTGATATGCATTTGTTATGGACAATACTTGTTATAGCTAGGAAATGCATAACCAGAAGGTGGAATTCAAATACACCCCTGACCTTGGAAGAATTCTACACTTTACTGAAGACAACTGCATCGATGGAAATAAAAATCAAAGAACTACGAATCTATCCCAGGCCATTGGTAAATAATCCTTGGAAGAAAGTTATATCTTTGTTGGACACTCTGCAATAATCAATATTGTATCTCTGATAACTGATCTGTTAATTCTATATTTAATAACATACAGTGTATATTATTGAAAGTCAGGCTATTGTAAATATTATATATATTTGTTTGAAATGATATTTAAAATATTATGTAAATGTTATTTTAATTGAAAATAAAAAAATATTTAAGGAAAAAATGAAAACTGTGCCTAGAAATAAAAGATTGAAATCCTGAAAAAAAAAAAAAAGTTTTGTTGAATTTAAACCTAGACTGTATGAGCAAAACACTAACAAATGTGAAGCTAATTATACATTTTGTGTATTAATACAGGAAGGTGATACTTTTTATTGCTCTTATTTAAAGAAAATCATTAGGACCAGTGCAGGGGGTGACTGTAACACTACAAAAGTAATTTACAGGGCACAGTGCAAAATAAACTTAAGCATAGGATTTCATGCCTTCTGACAGAAATCCACTCTGAATAACTAGCCAAACACCTTGCTCTGCATAAAAGACACTCAGGATTTAAGTTCCAGATACTGGATCGCATAGACATTGGTGATCTTGAAGGAGACATCCTGAATATTCTGGGAAAATGTGAACTCATGGAACAATTAAAGCTGAACTATTTCTGGAAGCCTGGACTAAACTATTACTGTTCACTTAATAGTGTAATGGAACTTAGAAAACCATCACATTGTTTACATGACTAATGTTATTTTATTTTATTCTTCCTGTTGGTTTTAAATACCATGTTAAATAATTTTTAATAGAAGTGTATATTTTGTTTCTATCATCACACTTTTTTTTCTTTTTTCTTCTTCTTTCTTCCACTTTATTTGAAATGATATTTAATAACAATACTAGTTAATTATACAATAATATTTTTGTAGATAGTTTTTTAGGGTTCTTGTACACAGACCTGAAGCAGTTTAGAAGGACAAAAGTGATCTTTGTTAACAATAGGATATGGAAATAGAATATGGTTTGCACAATGGATTTTTTGCATGCAAAATGTATATGTATATACTTATATATAATTTTAGATTGCCAAATGGTCTAATGTTTAGACATTTCCAACCATGTTGTATATTGTCTTTGATAAAATCACAGACTTAACAATCTGGTTAATAGGAGGTACCACAGCATTATTAATTTTATTTAAAGTACGTAATGGTTATATTATTATGACAGCTACTAAGTAGGGCATGACCAGCTTGAATGTCACAGTTATGGGGGGAGGGATGTGAATTTGTTAATTTGTATACCAATACACTGTATATTACAGCACAACAAACCACTCCCATACCTGATAAAAAGTATATATACAGTTAGAAATTCTGTGATGAAACTATTATTCTGTTATTTCAGTCTTACTTGGATCACTTGTCTGTGTGCTTAATAAAGGATTTTTAACGTGTCTACCCTGCTTGGTTTACTTTGGAATACTTTAGTAATTCTGTATAATATTTCAAATTATATTTATTATTTTTTGACTTAGGACAGGTTTAAGTTTGTTACTTCTACTATCATTATCTGATCATATTAATATACAGTGAGTATATGTGAATTGAAAATCTTACACACAGAGAAGTTTCCTACACTGTTTTTTTTTTTGGACCCACTATACTTATTTAGTGGGTTGTTTGAGACTTTGGGGATACCATTGAGATTGCCAGGATAATTTTCTGAGGGAGCTGAGTTGAACTTTGCAATTTTGTTGTAGCAGTTGGTTAGCTTGTTTAAGTCACCTTTGTTTAGATGAATTAGTATGAGAGAAGCATAGAGTAATGCAGAAATTAGGTGGGTTCTAGCAATAGACAGCTTTACTATTATCAGTGACGTTGTTTTTTCATCAATAAAAGGTTCCAAGTTATTTGTGTACATTTGTAATTTTTTGTGCTATATGCTTGTTGTTATCTATAACTAGAAATTTGGTCTGTGAGACTGGTATGATGGGGGTATTGTTAGCAGAGATTATTTTAAAGGGGGGAGAGGTTCTATGGCTTTTTTGGCTGAAATAACATTATTTTTGTTTTTTTAGGGTTGGTTATTAGCTGTGAGTTAGCTAATCAAGATTCTGTGGCAATAAAGGATTCTTGAGTATTTTTTTGCAGTAGTTGGAGAGAGGGAGCAGAACAGATTAGGGTGGAGTTGTTGGCATATTGGACCAGGCTGGCCTGGAGGGAGACTTTGTGGAGGTCTTTTGTAAATAAGATGAAGAGAAGAGGACCAAGGATGGATACCTGTGGGACATCTAAGGTTACAGGGAGAAGAGGTCACAATGTATTTTGCCATTTTACGGATTGTTGACGGTTGGATAGGTAGTCCTTAAACCATGATATTGTGGAGTTGCTTAGTTTTAGTTTGGATAGTACTGTTAGGAGTTTAGCATGTGTGACTGTATCTAAAGCTTTAGAAAGATCTAGAAAGATAGTGGATACTAGGTTACCATTGTTCAGTTGATGATTTACAGTGATGGTGAAGCTAATAAGGGCTGTGGTGGTACTATCACTGGGGCAAAAACCATGTTGTGTGTTAGCCAAGAGATTGTTAGCTAGGAAATTGGTTAGTACTTGGGAGTGAATACATTTCTCTAGAATTTTTGAGAGGGGGAATAAGATAGGAATTGGTCTGTAGTTAGAGGGGTGAGTTGAGTTACCACCCTTGTGAAGTGGTAGTATGTGTGATATTTTCCAAACAGTTGGGATATATTGTTCTGGGACTGACCAATTAATTAATATGGAGATGGGGTATGAGATGGCTTTGCTAGCATCATGCCAGCAATACCCATGATGCAACTCATTGCAATACATTTCTGCATCATATTGCAATGATCACTGTATCTATATGGTCTGGGTAAGCATTTAACTACCTTGAAGAGTTACTGTTTTTAATTCTTTTTAATGTTTTTAGTCCTTGGTTATCCTCCTTGTTTGTCCTTCAAGCCATCTTCCACAAACAAACACCATGACACAAAATACCAGTGAGATCAGTTTATTCCATGAACATCTAAACAACTGTAACACCCACCAGATGTTACAGTAAATAATCACAATCAAAAATTGATAAACCAACCAATGGTGCCTCAGTGTCATGGACAGCCTATTTTACAGGCAGTATGGCAAGACACCACACCTAATGTCTTGTCTAACCCCAAGCCAAGATGCATACCAAGACAGTGGCCAACTTTGCCATGCATGACAGTTCCACAAATGCAGCATGTTAAAACACTGACTAACTCATCATGTATCCTGTTAAATTTTCCCAGGAAATGAAGTGGGGAAATGAAAAGGGGGCAGGTACCTGGCCACCATGCTACAGCATCACCCACGATCTTTCCTGGCTGTACAGTGCTCCTCCTCATTAACCACTGTGCAGCACCCAGTGTTTTGACATATACCAACCAATGCATTGCCTAATAACTATGCGTTTTTGTATTTATTATTTTATATACTGCATCCAGTTTTCAACTTAAAAATTAAATGGGATGCAGCAGCTCCTGCACAAAGAAAGATAAATACAAGTTTAACAAGTCAAACCCAATATCACATAAATGACTCCATTAATGACATACCATAGTGGATTTCTGTCTGCAATGTCCCAATTCTCAAGGACAGCAAAAAACCTATAACTGAGCTACCTGACTATCCTGTGAGTTATATATCTACAGCCTGCTTATATGGTTGGTAGACAAAAGACTCTGTTCCAAATGAAATTTGGCTGTAGTGATATCCATGATTATCGATGAATTAGGAAGCCTTTGTTGTCCTGCTGCTTAGTTCTTAAAAATTCTAGATAACTAAAAGCAACTAAAGTTGCTTTGAAACAAAACTGAGGTTATTTCCTCCTAAGTAAATCAGGAAAACTTGTATTTCCTTTTAGTTGTAACAGAAAATGCAGAGTTGACCAAAACTGACACTAGATCATTCATGGAAAACGATGCAACATATCCAATTGTAGGTGAAAACATGGCCCAAATTGACATTGTTCTGCCATAATACTGCCTATTGAACTGCCCTGGTAATAAAATAATCATCCAGAATTAGCAAATATGTGCAACCCTTACAATAAATGAATTAATTTAGGCAGCTGAACCATAAAACCCAGTGCAATAATAATAATTTAATGTAAGTCATAAAGCTCTGAAAATGTATTTTTATTAATTAAACTATGGCAGCCAAAAGCTTGTTTAACAGAAAATCTAAATTTCTTGGGGTAACTGGTCACTCCCTCATGACTTTAAATACTATATCATCCAGTGAAGCAACCAAGCAGGCAAATAAACATGAAACTCTATCTAAATAAGTTGAGTGGTGCAAACCCATTGGTCTGTCTTGGACTTGGTGGCCAAGACTCATACTGAATCAGTAAGTCTAGTTACAGCTCTCCAGAGCAAAGACAACAACAGATTACTAATATGAAAAGCATCCATATAAAGCTAAGAGTGGGAAGAGGTCCACATGTAATAACCATAATAATCACTGACCAAAGAATGCATACCCTTCACAATGACTGCAAAGAAACTCCTATTGATGGGCAAACTGGGGTCATTAGCTAAGCCTTTAACCTTTTCCCAACCTCAAAACAAACTGAAAATAATACAGTGTCTTGTACAATCAGGTAAACCTAGACACTGGTCCAAAAACGAGTTACAAAGACATGCATCTGGAGTGTTTCTCCCCAGGACTCTACTGAAAATTGGCTCGTTCCAAATCGGACTTTCCCAGTTAACAAATGTTAAGTAAGTAAATAAAGAAAGAAAGAAACACAATAAAAGGTTGAAAGCTGATAAATTGATTTGTATAGTCTTGTCTCTTTCATTCAACATGCACTTGGACAATGACTGATTACTGCATAAAAGAGAGGACTAGTTTCTCTTTTGACATAGTATACTCTTTCAAAAAGCTCCAAAGGACCAGAGGGCTGCTGCATGTGATCTCTTAGTGCTATCTTCCCAGGAATGTGATAACTGCTAAAGCATTGCTCTTTCTCAATCCTCAACAGCTTCAGTGGAATGGAAGTGGGAATTTCTTAAGCCTGTGGGGTCAGTTGATAGAATCTGGTTATCTGTAGGTATGAAAAACTATGAGCTATAATATTGTGGTTACAGGGACAATGCTGGGCAGTAAATGTCAACTTAATCTGCAATCTGTGTGAAATGAACAGTCCTAGTAATAACTCTACCCCAGGTAAAGAAGATTTCTTTTGACTAGGCCCTATACAACTGCTTGGTTATCAGGATAAAAGAGCACCCTTTTATTCTATTATTCCTCTTCCAAACTACTGTTAACACCCAAATGGTACTGAGGTCATGGAAGGTAATGTCTGCCATCCTCGCCAGAGACCAAAACGGAGGCAAAGGTAAAGCAAACCACTGACCACTGAGGTAAGTACCCATACCACTTATCCTAGCTGCATCCATGCACAGTGTCAGGGTCTGACTTTACCCACTGATCCTGCCTAAATTGTAAGCTGAATTAAAAACATGACACAATAAAGGTCCCCCTTTACCGTCATTGAGACTTTCTCTTTTTGATGCTTTTGCTGTCTACCTGTCAAAGTTTGAAATGGACAAAACAAAAATCTTACCTGGCAGCACATCCCTATAAGCAAAACTGACTTGGGTCAAAAGGTCCATAACCTCTACGACCTTTACTTTTCTTGCAGCCAGAAATATACTGATGGCTTCTCTCAGTTGGTCTAATTTAACCTGAGGCAGGTTGAAAAGCCATGGTTACCACATCAATTTCTAAATTCAAAAAGACTGAAGAGGGTCTTCAATCTAATCAGTAGTAAGGGGCATGCTGGGTCACTGGCCCATGTCAATCAATAATGACTGTAAGTATTATTAGTATTATACCCCCCCAAGCGCTGTTTCCAGAAATCAAAAAGCCATTCAAGCAATGTGTTCCTGTTTGCAGAGCAGAGCTTTTATGATTTTTCTAAAGGTGTTGCAAGCCACCATGAGCATGGCCATTTCAATGTAATATCGATTCTCAAATTGTATGTCCAAAAGTAGCCAGTACTCTTTCAGAATTAATAGCATCCAGAAGGTGGCCTTCATATCATGCTTCACTAATTGGGGATTATAAAACTTCTTAATAACATGGCTGGCATTGTCTAAAAAACATATTGGTGGTCATTGATGGATGAATCAAGTGGAAAGGATACATGATGGATCGACCTGAACTCTCCTTGTTGCCTCCTTGGAACTAGGTCTAATGGTGAAATCTGGAAAAAATCCAATGCTGGGGCTTTGAATGGTCCACCTATACTCCTTAAAGATTCTTCTTTACTAAATAACATCCTAACCACCTCCTCCCTTTCAGTAACTGAACAGAATTTCTTCCAGTCTACCCAATAGGAACAGTGTTAGATTTTATGGGAAATCATAGAGTAAAGCCTTGCAACAACTCAGCAGCTATGTGAGCATTAGAGTAACCATCTAGCATAGTGGTCAACACATCAACTCTGATAAATAATATGATATTTACTTGCAGAGGTAGCCTAATAAAAAAAAACAATAGGCCCATTGAGGCCCCTGGTGGATTGCTCAGCAGGAGAAATATGCCTGTGCTGTCCGATTTCCTCTTTGCACTGACATTTTCCTGCAATATGTCTTTTACCACAATGAGAGTAAACATGTACAAAATGGCAAGCTAACTACACCCATGTGCCTGCACTGAATGTCCAGCAAGATTTGTTATCACACCCTGAACATCAAGAATGTCTGACACGGTCTGCTTTAGCCTTACAATCATAATGTCTAAGGAAGTGCCCATATACCTTTTATCTCACCATAACAACTTATTCCCAGATTTCATCTTTCAACATTTCTGGTAATACCAGAGCCAGGAAGATCCCTCTTCCAAATGCTAGGCCTCAGGAAAAATCAAAGATACTGTAAAGGAGAACTGCACCCGTAGACTCAAAAAAACATGTTTATTTCATCATGGTTTTGGTGTTTCCTACATTTTTTCACTACTCTGGGACTATTTACAGGTTTTTAAATATTTTTATATGTAATTTCTGAGTCTGACCACATGGGGTCTGGCATCTTGAAGTAATTCTGATTGTTTACTCTGTCTCTAGGTATCCCACAATAGAGTGCTTGTCTGTAAAAAAAATTACATCACACAGGCCACTATCTTCCTAAAGCTCCTGTCACTGCCTTGTTTTTACATGCATAGACTGCTGTCTTTCAATAAGTTAGTTTTAAGTAACATTTCATGCTATTCAATGACTCCTTAAAACACAAACAGTGCAAATGCCACAGAACAGACTTTTAAAGTGCTTTTTACTGCTGCTTCTTTCTGGAATGGATAAATTGCAGTCTTTTGTGAAGCCTGAAATGTACTAATTTGACTCATCTCCTATCCCTCTTCACACCTAACTTCCCTAGCTGTCAAAGTGCTATGGGTAATTTGAGATGTTACTTGCTGTGATTGACTGCTCACAGCAGGAGACTTGACTCATGTACTGTTTCCTTGTTCTAGCCTTTACATTCTGTATGGGTAGTGGAAGGACCAGGGTGCTGTGACACCACAGCTTGGGTGGGTTTTTAGGAAGGTCGTGGTGATGTCAGTTTGGGGAGGAAATTGCCCAGAGAACTACCTGTATTCATTGGCCGTGATGACATGAATGAATTGGAGACTGCAGCAAGCTTTTCCAGGGTGGGATAAAAGTGTTTTGAAAGTGAAACTACCACAGAACAGTAAGGTAGTATGTTAGTGGAGAGAACCAGTTGATTTAAAATATTTTAAATGCTGCATTGTTGTTTATTAATAGCATGGACATTAAATAGGGAGAAAAAGGGCATAGAAGTTGAGCATTTAATAACAGAATCCCATTGTTGTCCTTTAAAGGTGGTAATGCCTGGTGTGACTCCTTCTCTAAAACCATATCCATGTACAGAATGAAGCCTACTTCACAATTATTTCAATTTCTCAAATTAATGTTATTTCCGTAAAACAAATAAAAATAAAAATAAAAAAGAAGCGAGCAACAGAAACATTCACTATTTTAATAAAATCAAATAAGAAAAGCAAAGCTTTCGGGTCTCCCCTTCATCAGTGCATACAAGCAATTCGTTTCTAAAAAGTATTTTAAATACAAATGCATGACACAGCCAACCAATCATCACAAAAAAATAACTAATTATACAGTCAACGTAGCTTCATTTGTTTTCTCTGCAGAACTGGTTTTAGTCTTACTGCCCCATTTAGTCCTGCATATATATTTGCATTTAATTCTAAAATCCACATTTTAAAATTAAATGCAGATATACAATCAGGACTCTACCCTTCTTTTGCACTGATTTCACCACCTGCAACCTGAAGGGATAAAGAATCTGAACAGAACAGCCCTGACTTCACCAACTGGAACCTGAAGAGAAGAAGAATCTGAACAGGAGAGCCCTCACTAACTACTAGACTCAGGATGAAGTTTGATAGTACAGATCTCAGACTGGAACACCATAGAACCATGCTCTGAGACCAGGTGCATTCTTCCTCTCACTGCAGCTACCTCACAACAACCAGGTATAGATACTGTAGCCACTAGGCCTGCATTTAACACAGTTTTAATAGGTTGCAGTACAATGACAATTGTTATCCCAGGGCACCACTCTGCACTGCTGTATTCTTTACAGCATTGGCAGAGACTGCTTATGCTCAAAGAAGATCTGTGATTCTTCCACTTGGTGGATTTTTATTCCATTGGCACAGAAAACCTGTACACAAGGTTCTGAGGTCTCAAAGTTTACTTACACTTTTCCTCCTACTTGTGTACATCCACAAGATCTGTAGAATGATCACTGTGACTCATTCCTGCTGTAACTTATTTCTTTGGATGCATATATTGTTCAAAAAATGGGAGTCACTTAGTGTAGCTCTAAGTGACTACTTACCTATGCATGTAAAAAGGTCTGTCACCATCAGGAGTAAGAATGGGGACTGGTCACATTAATCATGTATATGACCCTCGTACAAGCAGGCACTGTAAACCTTTTTGTTATACAAGCATAGATTAGGCTTTCATAATGTATTTCATGAGATATAAACCCTGTAAAAATGGACACAGCCTCTCATATTACATGTGAAACCAGAATTGATAAGGACAAGTCAGACTGAAAAAAGTTCTGTAATAGAACTTTCATAATTAGTTCCAAGGAATATGATCCCCACAAAGGCAAACACAGCCTCTCATATTACATGTGTTAGAAAACAGGTGAATAACGTCTAATGATAGCCTTGTAAAAGTAGACATTTTCAAATGCTCAAAGTGTAAACCACTCTGTTAGATGGAAGCTCAGATGAAAATGTTTTCTTGAATACAGTTCTATAGCAATAGCTCAAGGTGTGTTGTCATGTTTTGTTTGTTAAAAATAAAAAGCTTTTATGGGGTTCCACAAATTGCTGAACTAGTAACCCTCTCTGGTCTTTCGTGAATATTCAAATATGGGACTAACCTCAAAGCTTTGGTATTGATTCCCTGTTTTTCCATCTCCCAGATTTTCTACCAATCAGCTCCTCTGGACACTGTCATTGCATCTGTCTTTAAATAACTGGTCTGTTGAATGTAATGCATTAGAACAAGAACTCTCAACCATCTACCTACTTAACTGAATAAACTACTTGAAACTTCAAAAAGGTGTCTGTATTCTTCCCACAGGGAGTGTATCAGAGAGAGAGAGAGAGAGATGGAAACAGAGAGACAGAGAGAGACAAAGAGCCTCCAAGATCTGCTAGATAAAGTGATTTTTTTCTTGGCTAATCATTTGTACTCTGTTTCTTGTTAGTCCTGTCACCCTCTGGGTCAGAGGTAGGATACCAGACTTGACTCAAATCTCCTGGTTTACATCTGTTTGCTTCCACAAAATGGAGCTATAACTAATGACTAGTAATACAGAAAAGAGAAGAAACACATTAGCTGATTAGCTTACTTACTTATTTGACCACCCCAACTGATAATCATACCATAACCATGAATTGTTAGCAGAGCACATACTAAACAAATGGACCAGGCATATATTAACCAGATTACTAAACCTACTCAGTATTTCAATTAAAATAATACATACATATAGTGTCCTTAGCTATATATAAATATATACATTTTAGAATACAGAATAACATAATCTACAAGCCCACCAAGGATGGGAGTCACCTCAGCAATGCCAAATACTCGAGCTGCTGAAAAACTGGTGAGCTAAAGAGAAAAGAGAACTTTCTACTAACTAAAACATTTGGAAAGCAGTGCCTCTCCCACTACCCAGCACTCAAACCGACTGGCACGTCAAAAGGTTTTCCTTAGCAGAATAGCCCAAACCTGCAAAGGTAAACTAGGTAATATGAAGGCAGCAGACACAACGACAGCTCAAATGAGTGCCCCCCCCAAAAAAAAGTGGGATTCATAACTGTAACAGACGAATAATGAACAGAATATAATTGCAATCCCTGCTGCCTTCCTGAATACTTTTAAGTTTTTCAAATTCATGTTTTATATAGTAAGGTATTGTATTTATCAAACTGCATCATGTGGGTTATCTGAATGCTGCACAGAAAAATACTGTATTTAATAGTATGTGAAGTAAAAATTGGTATACGGATTCTCTTGAGAAGATAGATCTGATTTATATTTGTTTTATTTATTATTCATTTCTTTTGTTAACCAGGATAGTCTGACTGGGTAGATGCCCTTTTTCTGCAGACTCCGGGCTAGAAATGCTTCATGTAACATAACATAACATAACATAACATAACATAACATAACATAACATAAACACAGAACATGTGTCAAGCAGAGAGAGATACATTATACAACATGCTCAGAGGCAATTAAGCAAATACTTGAATAATGCAAAAAAGAAAAAAATGTGTGCAATGGGCAGATCATTAATCATATTTATAAATATTTACAGTGATGCTAGTAATGAAGTAGCATGTTTTTAGCAGAAAGACTAAGATAAAAGTTATGTTTTACAGTTATGATTAGTTACTACAAGTAAGGAGTGAAATGTATGTAATAGAAAAGAGAATTATAGTGGGTGGGTGGTGTTGAAAATGCAGGGTAAAATAAGAGTAGATTTTGTGACTATCCAGATTTGAGACAGTGATGAGAAAGGAACAGAAGCTGAGATTTAAATTATTGAGACTTTTGTGTTAGTATCAGTGCAAGTGGGATTTTGTTATATAACTTTACCACATAAACTACAGGTCATTCCAGTTTTATTGTAGGATGTTGATGACATTCAAATAACTTTTTTGAGTGAATATTAATTTATTAGTGTATATTTTTTGAGGATGCTTTGTAAAGAGATGTATTTTATCAGGATGGTAGATGACATTGTGGGTAACCTGTAATCGAGAGAAATAGAGGTAGTTTCATAGTTCCATTCAGCATCATTGCTTTAGAAGAAGGTAGTAATAAGTCCTAGATGGAAGACTGGCAGCAAACTGGACACTTTATTAGAACATTGTTTAAGTTTAGTAATTTGGGAAGAGGGAAGATCTGTCTTATATAGCAAAGAATAAAAGAAAAGGGTTGTAAAGATGCAGTGGATTGTGTATTTTTTCTGAGGTCTGTCAAGAAACATTTTGTTCTGTATAGTAGACCTATTTTTATTAGTTTTTTTTTTTTATTTTTTTTTTAATTTTATGCCTTAACTATGGAATTCATGTTAACTTGCCAAAGGCAGTTTAGAAGAATGGAACATATTTGAATATTTTTGACCAAAACTAAGTTCTACAAACAAGCCTCCCTGCACTGCGAATGTGGGGGGACACCCCACACCCCCAGAGCTTATAGGAGCCTTAATCAAAACTCCTAACGATGTGGACATCCTACAAAAGGGCCTCACTGAGACAGATGCCTGGTGTCAAAGCCATGGCCTCAAGCTCAATGCCAAAAAGTGCATTGTCATCCCTTTTGGTAAAAACTCTACACCCATAAACTACCACATAGGCAGTAGTCTACTTAACACCGAATGTGTGATAAGAGACCTTGGGACACAGGTGAACATTAATCTCTCCTTTGATAATCACATCGCCAAAGTAGTCAGGAAATCCTTCTAAATCGCACACCTCATCACAAAAGGTTTTTCATCCAGGAAAAAAGAGGTCATTGTTCCTCTCTACTCATCACTCATTAGACCCATTATAGAATATAACGCCCCTTTTGGTATGTACCTCACAAGACATCTGCAACAACTGGAAAGGCCACAGAAATACCTCACAATGAGGATTACCGGCCTCAAACAGATAACCTACACAGATCGTCTCAAAAAACTCCAGCTTTACTCTGTTGCATATCCCCTACTCAGAAGCGATCTCTGCCTAACATACAAAGCTATGTCAAACCCAGAGCTGTTGGACATGCTCCACGTAAAGAAATCCCAGTCCCTCCGAGCTACATGCTCTAGGGACTTAAACCTTGTCACCACAATAAACAGAACATGCTGGAGGGATAGATTCCTCTCCCAGAGACTTCCCATACTCTGGAACAAACTACCTATATCAAACAAAGCTCCTCATTAGAACTCTTCAAGAAAAATCTTGATGATTGGATGGGAGATAGGAAATTCACCCCGGGGATCACTTCTGTGGCTCTGCTTGACAGGGGCTCAGGAAAATAATTTTCTTGGGTGGCAAAAGCCAGCATACTGTTTGGCTAGGCTTATATAGGCCCTAGGGCCAATAGCCTAGTACCTACCTATGCATCTATGAACCTATATACCAAATCTGATGTCACACAACATTGGAGATAGTGGCAAACTCTTCTACAGGCAAAAGTAGTGTTAGCAAGTGTACTTCAATGTTTTTATATTCACTAAAACTACCTGCAGCAAATCAGCAGCAACCCTTGAATTATATTGGCCAACTTTTAGTCTGTCATCTATAGTGGCTCATAGAAATGTAGTATGCTAAATCATTTCAATTTTGAGTTTGTTTGACAAAGTGATAGTGAATGTAGAGGTGACTTCTGAATGATCTTTAACTTGTTTTTATTTATTCATTGTGAATGCTTCTTTTTTTTCTTTGCAATTTATGTAGAGAAGAGGCAGACCAAATGAGAGTAGATTTATGAGTGTATTGAACAATCTATTAATCTATTAATCCTTAACATAAGATATCCTCTAGAACATTTGTTCTTCTGTAGATTTACAATAGTCAGTATCTAAATTTTTGTATAAAACTGTCCCTAAATTTTTAATGAAGGCATCATTTTTAATTAATTGATCATTTGCTTTGTACTTTTAATTTATGTTCTTTTCAACAAAGTTCAATTTCATTCTGCTACATTGAAGATGCATGACTATTGCTATCAGGAGTAGCTTTATTTTAGATTTATAATTATTCCCCAGGATTCAGCAATTTGCCATGCAGGAATAACTTATTCCTGCACGGAGTCAACCATTTAAGTGCAGCATGGCAGCGCGCCATGCATATTTATGAAGGCATGCTGCCTCTGCACCTAAACGAACATGGAGCCATGGACGAGTGCAGGAGGTGTGTCTGAGAGCAGAGCTCTTACAATATACATGCCCCTGCACTCAAGAATTGCCAATCAGCAATTACAATGAGCGAGAATGCTCATAACATACCACTCAATTGTACCTGATTGTCAGGGACGTCTCTGATTTTGACTCAAATTTTAGCTTTGTCCCTCTGAATTCCTCAACACTGGTGCCATCTGAACAAAATGTGGTGAATTATACTGAAGAAATAATGACAATAATTAAGAGCTGATTACTTATTTTAATGCAGGAAATGTACATTAATTCACATTCCCTAATTCCGTTAATGTCTCAAGTTAATAGAGCTAATATTTTAAAAGTGTCCTTGATTGTCCCCGATTTTTCTGGATTTGTCCCTGATTCTGTTGAGAGTCGTCCCTGATTGGTTGACAGCTATAACAACAATCCCAGTTTTATTTTTTAGAAAAGTGATAAAGTTTAACCATATCTGCGTGGTTTTGCTCGTTGCTTAGCTATGCATATTCCAACTTTAACGGCACAAGAAGTGAAGCAGCAGGATTCACTCAATTGAACTAGTACTGCAATAGTGTACTAGTTAGAGTGCTCACTTTGCAAGCAATCATTCCAGGTTTGATATTTGCTATAACAAATTTGCATTTTACATGCGAACGGAATTTATAAATAATTTTTTTGTTGTATAATCTACTAAATAACATATATCTGTGAAACGGAGTACTGCATTAAGTGCAGACATGAGGTGTCATTTTAATAAAGTGGTGAAATCCCCCGATAAACACAAGTGCCCCATACAGTATACATACACATGATACTAAACAAATATATAACATATAATGAATGATAAATCAATGGCATACAGCAAATAGTGTGTAAAATTAAAACTAAGCAGTGCTAAGCCTTGCACACCTCTGCTTACCAGGTGTAAGCAATGAGTAGCCCAGCTAAATACATTTGCCAATTGGTATGCCTCTTTAAGTAATGCCAACCTTAGCTAAGCAAGTTTGCCCATAGCTTGGCATTTTCAAAACCATCCAAGCATGGTGAAGTGTGGGAAATCAGCCATAACAGGCAGGAATACATCTCATAACTGGTTGCAGCTTCCTCCTGTAGGCACAATGGCTGGTGTCGGAGAAGGATCACTCTTCTAAGTGCAACGCTGGGGCATCCAGGAGTCTAAGGTCATGGTAGGACTCCTGCTAAAAGACCATGAACAGAGCCTGCTGCAGGGCCAGTACCAGGGCTCCCAGTATAAAGTGGAAGCCTGGGACTGTCTGGCCTGTGACCTCACCAGTGCCACTGGCATCCCTCGAACTGGTAAGCAGGTCAGGCATCAGTATGCTGCCTTGAAACGGAGGAAGAGGGAGCTCTTGGATCAGTGGATCCAAGAAGCTAGGCAGAGGGATGATGTCCCAGCAGTGTGTAAGTACTCATTCTACTAACTGTTTAATAATTGCTTAGGTCGTGTATATTATGGATAGGTTGTTGTTGTTTGTCTTTTCCCGGTTAGGGGTCGCCACATCTGAACTCCGGTCCACTAATGATTGGCAGTTGGTTTTTATGGTGTTGAGTTGCCAGCCCAACGCCCAACCTTCAACAAAGCCACTCACATTCAACGCATGTCTTTCGAACGCCCACTCAACCAGCGGGAGGACATGCAGACTCCACACAGAAGGCACTCCCAACCCAAGCTGAGAATCAAATGGGAGAACCTCTTGTTGTGAGGCAACAATGCTACCGCTGCACCACTGCAGAAGTATATTATGAATAGGCATGGCTAAATATTCCTCTATTTCTCTGACATCTGCAGCAGAGCAGGCTGTGGATCTGGAATCCCATGCATGTAGACTGCAAAGGCTGCATCGTGAGGCAGGTTAGTAATAATTTTGCATGTACTGTCATAAGAAATAAATATAAAAGTAGTAGAAAGTTAATTGCCAGTATAAAAACTGTATTGTGTATGGGATGTACTGAATAAACCAGACAATATGGCAGGAATTGTCTCATATAGGTTGTATTTAAATAAAAGTGTAACAGCCTGGCAATAAAGGTCTTACCCCTGGACTGCTTCTGTTTACTCTGGTATCATATCGTAATGTAGTGTTGCATTCTCTTAATAGTACTGTTGCATTAAGCACTGTTACCCACACTGTGCTACATAAATAAAATGTGTAGTAATGTCTGTACAAGACTGTTGTAATCACAAGGTCATATTGAGTAATTTATATCCAAATAGCACATTCTACTATGACATAAACTGTTGTATTTTTAGCACACACTCAGCCATGGTTCGAATCCTGGGAGTGGTAGTAAGCTGTGTGCATAATCATACACCTCGGCTGTTCAGAATGTTCTGATAGTAAGCTGTATGCATAATCATACCCCTCAACTGTACAGATTTTTTCATAATGTTCAGATAATTAGCTCATATTTTCTGTCACCATGTCCCCCTGCCAAATCAGTGGGATGATCCCAGAAGTTTAGGCAGCCAGTAATGACATACAGCTGATTGTCAGACAGCTTAACCATCAGAAAAATGTCTATAAGAGCAAACCTGTCACTCTAGCAATTCACCAAAATGTTATGAGAGTAATATGCAAAATATGTCCCATCTCTATCCCTATGTTGTGAAGCTATTACCAGAGTGTGTGCAGTAACAGAGTGAGACGCATGTGCATAATAATAACTTGGAATCTGGTAATATGTGTGGCAACATTCAGGTAGTGTTAACAAACATTCTCTCCACAGGTCTGTCAGATAAGAAAACTGTGCCTGGAAATAAAGATTGAAATCCTGGACTGGTACTGTTTATTCTGGTATTGTATGGCATTGTTAGTGTTGCAGTTTCACTGAATAATAATGTAGTAGTAATCACTGTCACCCACACTGTGCTAAATAATAAAAATGTCTAGGAATGCCTGTATAAGACTGTTGTAATTACAAGGTCAGATTGTAAAACCATGAGAGACTTATAGAAAGAATACAGTGAAGAGATACACAGCCATATCTAAATAGCACACTCAACTGTGATGTAAACTGTTTTATTTTTAGCAGACACAGCCATAGTTCGAATCTTGAGAGTGGTGGTAAGCTGTATGCATAATCATACCCCTCAACTGTAGAGATTTGTTCAGAATGTCCAGATAACTGGCCCATATCTGCTGCCTGTCCCCCTGGCAAATCACCACCAAGACATAATAGGCAAAACATCAAAGCAGTACATAATCAGTCTGCTACTTTAATGTCATCAACAATGTTACTGGCAGGGTATGTGTCCCCTTCCCATATTTACAGCAGTCCTGGCATTGGTAAACATAGGTGTGCTGGTGTGTGTGGCACAGCCCTACACTTTGGAGGTTGTGGGGTGATGTACAGCTGCACATCTTGTGGCTGATGACTACCTAACCTGTTAACATACACTGTACAGCATTGCAGCAGATTAAGTGTCGGGATACACACAACAATAACCCCAGTGAGAGTGGCTGTGTCCACAACATTAACAGACAACTATATATACCAACTCCATTTTCAATGTTCAGCTCTATAGTGGGAAAGAGGGCATGTACACATCTACCACCAGTTTTGAAGGAAATAATTCCCATCACAGGTGTCCTTTGAAATGTCATCATATTCTAGTCAGTTCATTTACAGATGACCTCCTGGGACATGTATATTCAACAAACTGAAGTAGATCCCTTCAAATACACACATGTACTTGGCAACACTAACAGTAGAACCCCTACTTAGGTCCATAATGATACTAATGTTTTTTTGGCGTAATTGCACACAACACACAGCTGTAGGATATTGTATGTCCCGAGTCTCTTCTTAAGTGAGGAACATCACCAGGACTTGTACAGTATGGTAATGGGGGATGTACTGGGTGTTACTGGACAACACATAGTATGCTATACTGTCATAGAAACATTGACAAATACATTACAGTTATAGGCACATCTGACAGACCTGGGATTACCAGTGCAAACTACCATGTCAGTGAGTCCATTCTTTTACAGATACCTTGCACAGCACAGGCATCATTGGCCTGTATAGTGTACTCAGTTATGTGTATGGTTGATGGTGACAGTGGTCCTCATACAGTGGACGTTGGAACATGGAACATTGTTACCATGGTGAAACAACAGTATACCCAACACCCACACCACAGATTGGGTATGTTACTCACTAACACACATGATAATACTCTGATGTACCCACAATCACACATTGACCAGGACTGCAATACAAACCCTTGTCTATCTCAACAATCCTAATACAGGGATATGCATTTATTGCACATGCCGCTGGGATAGTAGGATGATTGTTTGGCATGGCTCTCTGAATGTCAGCAACATCACTATGCTTTACAGTGTATGGGCAGTTGTATTGTATTTGGACACTGTGGCCTCAGAATGATGTATCCTACACATATATACACATTTGTACACATGCACACACTTGCCAGGACTCAGAGGGTAACCCATGGCTATCTAGCCATTTGTACAACAGTGCTGTGCTAGTACTGCAAGCTCCAGGTAGCCCATAGGGTGAAGAGTGTGACAAGGTACATGTAAGGTGCAGTACAGCAGCAGCCATTTCTAACTATGGCAATGGGGGGTGCAGTGTGTGAGGAGGTCCTAGGGGTATTATCAACTGCAGGTTTACAAACACATGAACACTGTTACTATCAGCAATGCACAGTAACACATATCTTGGTACTGGAGTCCATAAGTGCAGGTGTTCCTAGGTGTGTACCAGGATATTGTTCATGGATAGAGGAGAAGGGTGGGATGTGGGTACAGTGTTATCATGCCACCTGGCATTTGTCAGCAGGCCATCTATTGACTGATGCCACATGACTGATTCCTCACGGTGACAGTTAAATGCAACATGCAATCACCTGGTTGTCTCTTGCAGAGGCCCAGTGAGGTGCACCAACTGACCTGTATGCAACATATATTACAGAACATGGCCAGTGTCTGGGTTGAGACCAGTACTTCAGCATATTCTGGTGACTGCGCTAGCATACTTGGGGAATCTATGCCATGTGGTGTATACAGGGTGTGGTTTCATACTTGTGGCATTCATAACACAGCTGGGCAGACATGTCAGTGTCAGTCCAGCATAGATTGCCTGTGAACAACCTAGATGCATACCTGACATCTGTACATCTGTAGAGAGGACAGACAGACATCATCTAGCCAACAGGTTACGCATTACAGTTACTGTTTTGACAGATAGACCTCTGACACTGATAGGTATGCCACTTCTGCATGACAGCAGCCCTCAATTACATGCCCTATACACATATTACTCTACAGTTAATATCCACATATCAGATCAGTATCCTGTAGCAAGTACTTCATAACACACAGCTCACACACTGACAACACAATAGTCAGTAGTCAGACTCCAGCTTTGCATGTCAGGGTGTATGGCTCCAGTACTACAATCTGCAATCCACTCTTACCTGGGAAGTCACTGTCAACAGTAGTAATTTTAATGCTGTGACTGCATATAGCCTGGGATACTCCGCATGTATGAAACACATACTAAAGGAAAAGATTGATGTCCTAGACATATATACTCAAGTGTCCCAGACAGTATACTCACACCCCTTGCTACTGTAATGACAGCACATAGAATCGTGTTATGTACATTACATGAAATACACTTATTAATGATGTCATTACCCTGCTATTTTATCAGACTGGAATGTGATCAGTGCTTACCAAAGTTAAGCTACACTTAACAGGTGTAACCATTGCTTAAATATAATTGCTAAGCTGATTTGCGCACTGGTAAGCAAAGTTTACACAGTGTAAGCACCTATTCATTTAACCATATGGTAGCAGCGCTTACCATCATGTAAACCCATGCAAATGCACATAAAGCTGCTCAAAACTGCCTTAAACACTCTGTATCCAACAGCCCTTGTTCTGTCTAGCAACAAAATAAATAGCCCTTGCTAGTCTTGAACCCAGGACCTTGTACACTAGAATCACAGCAATTAACCACTAAGCCATCACAGCTGTGAAGAACTTTGTTGTTTGTTTCCAATATAAATGTATATACATACTAAATAGTAGTGAACAACTGCTTTGAATTCTACAATTGAGTAGTACTTGTTAGTGATATTAGTGTTGACTCAAGTATGTGGTTGTATCTAAATATACACATATCAGATAAATATGATGTTATACATCTGGGAAGATATATGCAACAGTGATGTTTACACATAACAAGGATATGGATATATATATATATATATATATATATATATATATATATATATATACACATATGTAAATATATGTATACATGTACATATACATATATATATTTATATATATGTATTGCAATACATCTGTATATTGTGTTACATATATGGACATATATAGCTCTATCTGTATGTATATATATATATATATATATATATATATATATATATATATATATATATATATATTTATTTTACATTTGTTTACCAGGATAGTCCGACTGGATACATGTCCATTTTCAGCGGAGGCCCGGGGAGAAAAGCTCCAAACAGGAAAACTTACATAGATTACACAAGAAGTTGGATGATATTAGAAAATATAAAACAAAGGGATTATGTACAATGGTTTAGTAGCGTTCCATAGTAGGGACTGACAATTCTCATGGACAAACACAATTAAAAGCAAGAGACGTCAGACTGGATATAGAACTTGGTGACGTAGTTGCATGTTATGATATTTACAGATTATGCTTTCAGTTTATAACTTAATCAGGGTTGGTACATGGGCACAGCCAGTTCACTTTAAGATACTGTTTGAGGGGATTTTTTTTTTAAGAGACTTTTGGAGGATTGTAGGGTTATATAGTTTGGCAACGAATGCCAGGTTTTGCCAACAAAGTTGGCAAACAGGGATTTACCAGCAGAGTTATTAGCTTTGTGGGTTTAGACCAGTAGTTTGTTGGCTGACCGTAGGGATCTCAGGTTGCTATATGGCTTAATAATATTTACAAGTGAGGGGGTATGCACAGGGTGGTACAGAATTTTGTGCGCTATTAAGAGCTGATTGAATTGAATTAAGCTGGGCAGTTCTAGCCACTCTAGTTGTTTCAGGTTCTGGCAGTGTTGGGTTCTATAGGTGGAGCCAGTTGCGAATCTGGCAATATGGTTGTAGCTATGGGACAGCTTACCTAGTTAGGATTTGTTGAGGTTTGAGAGTACAGGCAAGGCATATAAAATAGTAGATAGTAGGTGTGACCAGGCGATTGCAGTCCTAGCCAGTGGGGTTAAGAATGTCTTGTTTCTATACAGTGATCCAAGCTTCTTATTAATGGTCTGCATGGTTTTGTTGACCTGTAGGTCAAATTTGAGATTGTTTATGATAATCCCTAGAAGTTTGGTGTGTTGATTTCGGGAGATAGTGGTACCATTGTTAGACATGACAGAGAATGAAAGTGTGGCAAATCTACTAGTGGGGGTGAAGAGTAGAAGTTTAGTTGTATTGGGGTTCAGCAGTAGGTGTTGGTTGGTGAGCCAGTTCTCGGTAGTGTGAAATGGATTTTGGGTTAGGATTTGCAGTTTGGATGGAGAGGTGGCTAAGCAGATTAGAGTAGAATCATCTGCATATTGAATACAGATAGCTTTAGAGATAGCAGTGTGAAGGTTGTTGATAAAAAATAGAGAAGAGTAGTGGACCTAGTATGGAGCCCTGAGGGACACCAAATGTGGGAGGTAACTGACTGGAGAGTTTGCCTGCCATAGTACCGCCTGTTGTCTGCCAGTCAGGTAGGACTGGAACCACTGGAGTGCGTGCTTATTAAGGGAAATAGATTTTAGAGAAAGAATGAGAAGTTCATGGTTGACCATGTCAAAGGCTTTTGATAGGTCAGGAAAGATGGTGGAGGATAGCCTATTGTTATTCCTGTTTTGGTTTTTTGCATTTGTAAAGGAAAGGAGGGCTAAGGTGGTGCTGTGATATGGCCTGAAACCATGCTGGGAATTGGATAGTAAGTTATTTTGTGTAAGGTATTGCATTAGTTGCTTGTGTACACATTTCTCCATTATTTTGGCTAGTGGGAAAAGAATGGCAATGGGTCTATAGTTGGATATGTCTGTAGAACTACCACCTTTATGGAGTGGGATGATGTGGGATATTTTCCAGAGGGAGAGGATAGTGCTTTTGGATAAGGTTCTATTGATAAGGATATATATGGGATATGCAATGACATCTGCATCTATTGCAGGTACTCAGCAGGGAGGAGGTCAGCAGCGAGAGTGGTAGGTTTTAGTTTTTTTATAATTGTTTTGATAAAACTAGTGGATATTGGTTGGAAGCTAAATTGGTGGTGATTAGTGGTTAGATTAGGTGTGTGGTTTAAGTTTGTGGGGGTTAGTTGATTTGCTAGGGATTGGATTGTTTCAGTGAAAAAGTTATTACATGCACCAGCTATGGTCTCTGGGGAACTATGGGTGTGGTTAGCCGGGGTTGGGGTGGTAGAATGACCTGGATGAAGTAGTTGATCTAAGCCTGCTCAGAACTTTTGAGAGTTGTTTTGGTGTTTTTGTAGGAGATTTTGTTAGAAGCTTCTTTCTAACTAGTAAAATAGATTTTTTGTATCATTCCTGAATTGACAATACTTTAGATGGTCAAGTGGGGCTTTAGTTGTTCTCCAGCTGGCCCAGGCTCTGTTTCTAGTTTTGATTTTAGATTTGGTAACTTTTGTGAGCCATGGTGCTGTGTTTGATATAGATTTTATTGTACATGCTGGAGCATGGGAATCAAGAATACTTAGGAATTTAGTATTAAAGTGAGCTATAGCCTCTTCTAATGGTAGATTTTTTTAGTTTTGACCAGTCAACTGCTTTTAGTTCATTTAGGAAGATAGCAGTGTCAAAGTTTTTCCTGTTTCTACGTGTTTTATATTTGGTCTGGTGAGGGTTTCCTGCCTTATGTTTTATGATATAGGTTAGTAAATGGTCACTAAGGTCATCAGGGAGAGTGCCAGCTATGTACAGTTGGGGTTTGTTATTAACTAGGATCCCAGTCTAGGATACTTTCCCTGTTGGTCGGTTTGCTTATCCTAGTGGGAGAGGTTATGGTTGGTTTAAACCCAGATATGTTTATAGGGGTGAGGGGGGTTCGGTGGAGCAGGGGTGCCAGTCGGTATTGAAGTCATCAAGAACTATGTTTTCTTGGGGATAGGTAGTGGATAACCAGTATAGGATATCCTCTAGGGTATTTCAGTTTTTGCCTGGTGGAATGTAAGCACAGACGATGTTCAAGCATTGGTTCTGGTTAATCTGTAGTTTGGCTATGAGGAGTTTTGCATTATTGAATTGGGGTGGTTCAATGGTGTCTCTTTTAACACTTAGAGTATTTTTAAAGAGGACTGCTATCCCACCTCCTTTCCTTGTAGTAAGGTCTAAACGGTGAATATTATATCCTAGAGGTAGTATCTCATTATCAGTAGTACTAGGTTAGTACGGTCTAACCGGTGAATATTATATCCTGGAGGTAGTATCTCATTATCAGTAGTACTAGGTTAGTACGGTCTAACGGTGAATATTATATCCTAGAGGTAGTATCTCATTATCAGTAGTACTAGGTTAGTACGGTCTAATGGTGAATATTATATCCTGGAGGTAGTATCTCATTATCAGTAGTACTAGGTTAGTATGGTCTAACGGTGAATATTATATCCTAGAGGTAGTATCTCATTGTCAGTAGTACCAGGTTAGTAAGGTCTAACGGTGAATATTATATCCTGGAGGTAGTATCTCATTATCAGTAGTACTAGGTTAGTATGGTCTAACGGTGAATATTATATCCTAGAGGTAGTATCTCATTATCAGTAGTACTAGGTTAGTACGGTCTAACGGTGAATATTATATCCTGGAGGTAGTATCTCATTATCAGTAGTACTAGGTTAGTACGGTTTAACAGTGAATATTATATCCTGGAGGTAGTATCTCATTGTCAGTAGTACTAGGTTAGTACGGTCTAATGGTGATTATTATATCCTGGAGGTAGTATCTCATTATCAGTAGTACTAGGTTAGTATGGTCTAACGGTGAATATTATATCCTAGAGGTAGTATCTCATTATCAGTAGTACTAGGTTAGTACGGTCTAATGGTGAATATTATATCCTAGAGGTAGTATCTCATTATCAGTAGTACTAGGTTAGTACGGTCTAATGGTGAATATTATATCCTAGAGGTAGTATCTCATTATCAGTAGTACTAGGTTAGTACGGTCTAACCGGTGAATATTATATCCTGGAGGTAGTATCTCATTATCAGTAGTACTAGGTTAGTACGGTCTAACCGGTGAATATTATATCCCAGAGGTAGTATCTCATTATCAGTAGTACTAGGTTAGTATGGTCTAACGGTGAATATTATATCCTAGAGGTAGTATCTCATTATCAGTAGTACCAGGGTAGTATGGTATAACCGGTGAATATTATATCCTGGAGGTAGTATCTCATTATCAGTAGAACTAGGTTAGTACGGTCCAACTAGTGAATATTATATCCTGGGGGTAGTATCACTTTATCAGTAGTACTAGGTTGGTACGGTCTAACCGGTGAATATTGTATCCTGGAGGTAGTATCTCATTATCAGTAGTACTAGGTTAGTACGGTCTAATGGTGAATATTGTATCCTGGAGGTAGTATCTCATTATCAGTAGTACTAGGTTAGAACGGTCTAACTAGTGAATATTATATCCTGGAGGTAGTATCTCATTATCAGTAGTACTAGGTTAGTACGGTCTAACTGGTGAATATTGTATCCTGGAGGTAGTTTCTCATTATCAGTAGTACTAGGTTAGTACGGTCTAACGGTGAATTCTATTTCCTAGAGTTAGTATCTCATTGTCAGTAGTACTAGGTTAGTATGGTCTAATGGTGAATATTATATCCTAGAGGTAGTATCTCATTATCATTAGTACTAGGTTAGTATGGTCTAACCGGTGAATATTATATCCTAGAGGTAGTATCTCATTATCAGTAGTACTAGGTTAGTACAGTCTAATGGTGAATATTATATCCTGCAGGTAGTATCTCATTATCAGTAGCACTAGGTTAGTACGGTCTAATTGGTGAATATTATATCCTGGGGGTAGTATCTCATTATCAGTAGTACTAGGTTAGTACGGTCTAACGGTGAATATTATATCCTAGAGGTAGTATCTCATTATCAGTAGTACTAGGTTAGTACGGTCTAACCAGTGAATATTATATCCTAGAGGTAGTATCTCATTATCAGTAGTACTAGGTTAGTACGGTCTAACGGTGAATATTATATCCTGGAGGTAGTATCTCATTATCAGTAGTACTAGGTTAGTACGGTCTAACGGTGAATATTATATCCTGGAGGTAGTATCTCATTATCAGTAGTACTAGGTTAGTATGGTCTAACGGTGAATATTATATCCTGGAGGTAGTATCTCATTATCAGTAGTACTAGGTTAGTATGGTCTAACGGTGAATATTATATCCTGGAGGTAGTATCTCATTATCAGTAGTACTAGGTTAGTACGGTCTAACCGGTGAATATTATATCCTAGAGGTAGTATCTCATTATCAGTAGTACTACGCTGGTATGGTCTAAGGCGTGAATATTATATCCTGGAGGTAGTATCTCATTATCAGTAGTACTAGGTTAGTATGGTCTAAAGGTGAATATTATATCCTGGAGGTAGTATCTCATTATCAGTAGTACTAGGTTAGTACGGTCTAATGGTGAATATTATATCCTAGAGGTAGTATCTCATTATCAGTAGTACTAGGTTAGTACGGTCTAACGGTGAATATTATATCCTGGAGGTAGTATCTCATTATCAGTAGTACTAGGTTAGTACGGTCTAACGGTGAATATTATATCCTGGAGGTAGTATCTCATTATCAGTAGTACTAGGTTAGTACGGTCTAACGGTGAATATTATATCCTGGAGGTAGTATCTCATTATCAGTAGTACTAGGTTAAATGGTCTAACCGGTGAATATTATATCCTGGAGGTAGTATCTCATTATCAGTAGTACTAGGTTAGTACGGTCTAACGGTGAATATTATATCCTAGAGGTAGTATCTCATTATCAGTAGTACTAGGTTAGTACGGTCTAACCGGTGAATATTATATCCTAGAGGTAGTATCTCATTATCAGTAGTACTAGGTTAGTATGGTCTAACGGTGAATATTATATCCTAGAGGTAGTATCTCATTATCAGTAGTACTAGGTTAGTACGGTCTAACCGGTGAATATTATATCCTAGAGGTAGTATCTCATTATCAGTAGTACTAGGTTAGTACGGTCTAACGGTGAATATTATATCCTAGAGGTAGTATCTCATTATCAGTAGTACTAGGTTAGTACGGTCTAACCGGTGAATATTATATCCTAGAGGTAGTATCTCATTATCAGTAGTACTAGGTTAGTACGGTCTAACCGGTGAATATTATATCCTAGAGGTAGTATCTCATTATCAGTAGTACTAGGTTAGTACGGTCTAACAGTGAATATTATATCCTAGAGGTAGTATCTCATTATCAGTAGTACTAGGTTAGTACGGTCTAACTGGTGAATATTATATCCTAGAGGTAGTATCTCATTATCAGTAGTACTAGGTTAGTACGGTCTAACCGGTGAATATTATATCCTAGAGGTAGTATCTCATTATCAGTAGTACTAGGTTAGTACGGTCTAACGGTGAATATTATATCCTGGAGGTAGTATCTCATTATCAGTAGTACTAGGTTAGTATGGTCTAACCAGTGAATATTATATCCTAGAGGTAGTATCTCATTATCAGTAGTACTAGGTTAGTACAGTCTAACCAGTGAATATTATATCCTAGAGGTAGTATCTCATTATCAGTAGTACTAGGTTAGTATGGTCTAACTGGTGAATATTATATCCTGGAGGTAGTATCTCATTATCAGTAGTACTAGGTTAGTACGGTCTAACCGGTGAATATTATATCCTGGAGGTAGTATCTCATTATCAGTAGTACTAGGTTAGTACGGTCTAACGGTGAATATTATATCCTAGAGGTAGTATCTCATTATCAGTAGTACTAGGTTAGTACGGTCTAACGGTGAATATTATATCCTAGAGGTAGTATCTCATTATCAGTAGTACTAGGTTAGTATGTTCTAACCGGTGAATATTATATCCTAGAGGTAGTATCTCATTATCAGTAGTACTAGGTTAGTACAGTCTAACCGGTGAATATTATATCCTAGAGGTAGTATCTCATTATCAGTAGTACTAGGTTAGTACGGTCTAACCAGTGAATATTATATCCTGGAGGTAGTATCTCATTATCAGTAGTACTAGGTTAGTACGGTCTAACCAGTGAATATTATATCCTAGAGGTAGTATCTCATTATCAGTAGTACTAGGTTAGTACGGTCTAACCAGTGAATATTATATCCTGGAGGTAGTATCTCATTATCAGTAGTACTAGGTTAGTACGGTCTAACGGTGAATATTATATCCTGGAGGTAGTATCTCATTATCAGTAGTACTAGGTTAGTACAGTCTAACCAGTGAATATTATATCCTAGAGGTAGTATCTCATTATCAGTAGTACTAGGTTAGTATGGTCTAACCGGTGAATATTATATCCTAGAGGTAGTATCTCATTATCAGTAGTACTAGGTTAGTACGGTCTAACCGGTGAATATTATATCCTAGAGGTAGTATCTCATTATCAGTAGTACTAGGTTAGTATGGTCTAACGGTGAATATTATATCCTAGAGGTAGTATCTCATTATCAGTAGTACTAGGTTAGTACAGTCTAACCGGTGAATATTATATCCTGGAGGTAGTATCTCATTATCAGTAGTACTAGGTTAGTACGGTCTAACCGGTGAATATTATATCCTAGAGGTAGTATCTCATTATCAGTAGCACTAGATTTTAGCCAGGTTTCCGTAAGACACATAATGTCTTGGGAGTGGGTTGCTAGGAGGGCGTGTAGGTTGGGAATCTTATTGTTAATACTTCTAATATTTAGGTAAAATGCTAGGAGGGAACTAGTGGGAGTAGAAAAGAGTAGCTTGACTGTTTGGGTTGTGGTAGGGGAGTGAAGGTTATTGGGTGTGTGTGGGCCAGGGTTGGGATGGATGTCCCCATGTATTATAAGGTTATAGTGACAGGATACTCTAAGCTTTAAGAGTTTGTTTATAAGTTTCTATAGTGTTTTTCTTTAGGATTATGTTTTGTGGCTTTACAGGAGTGATATTTTGTTGAGGGTGGTAGATTCAGAGTGATGGGGATGGTAAAGTGTTTGGTGTTATGTGTGAAGTCGTGGGTGGCTGTTTCACCATTTGGGTAGTTAATACCAGGGTCAAGTTTTTGTTTATAGGCAGTAAGATGGTAAAATAGAAATAGTATAGGCAGTAGGGTAATTAGTATTTTTTTAGGCTTTTGGTAAGTATGGTTGTATGTTTGGCTGTCTTTTTAATTTGTTTTTTGCACCAATTTATAGACTATGTTTAAGCTGTATTTTATACCCTTGCAGGTTAATTTTATAATGCAGGGTATAAGTATTTCTTTAGGCTTTTGGTATGTATGGTTGTATGTTTGGCTGTCTTTTTAATTTGTTTTTGCACCAATTTATAGACTATGTTTAAGCTGTATTTAAGCTGTATTTTATACACCTGCAGGTTAATTTTATAGTTGCAGGGTATAATTTTCAGAGCTATGTGAGGGAGAGCAAAGTGAAATTACTGTGTTCGGGGTATTATTTTAGGTGTTAGAAAGAAGATACTGGGTGCAAACTAGCTAATTTTAACAATATGGAGGGAACCACATTACTGTGGTGGATAGCCTAAAAGGTGCCTTTAGACCTAGGTCAGCAGTATACAGTACTTGCTTTAAATTCTAATCTATGTTCTGTTTTTAAACACAGATAGCAACTTTAATAGTAAAATTTGGTGGAACTTTTTAAAATTTATTTAAGGGCTGGGAAGTTTGGTGCTGTTGACCCAGTATGGCTGAATTAAACAGTTTAAATGGAAAGACTTTAGAAAAAGTAGTAACCTTAGTTAAGTTTGTTATTGAGGGTGGGCCAGTGTGGCTGTCCGTTTTATTTTTCTTTTTAAAAAATTCCCAACTGAATATACACAGAACCTCTTAGTGCAAGACATGTGGACCAAGCCTGACAATGTGGATGTTTACAGCCATGTAAATGGGGGTATCACGAAAATACTGGAATAGATAAGCTCACACAGTTTATACATTCACACACTCCTGTCTGTCCTGACACATAATAACTGGAGGAGCAGGGGTCACAAGCCCACATACCACCCACTAGTTAGTGAAATACATCTGTACAGCATCCCACTGCTTTGTGAGAAATACACAACAGTCATGGTGGCCCAGCAACAGTACATCTGACAAATATCTGGACATAACAACACACTGGGTAAATACACTTAGCTGCTAGGCATGTCACAAAGCACTGTGCAAACTACAGACAGACTGCCACAACACTGGCCTACATTTCTTATGGGGTAATAGACATGTACCTGCAAATATAGCAGGCTCTACAGGCATGTAACAGCATGGAGTAACAGACACCTGTGTGAAAGTGCATACCCACAACCAATCTGAACACAGCCACAGTCACATATGGTAAGTGTACTTAATATTATAGTATATGGACTGTGTGAGCAACACCATCCTCATATGTGCCACTCACATACTAACCCTACATATACTGGGCCAATACACAGTGTATTCCAATGCCTGACTGTGGTATGGGGCATGTGTCGGTCTGGCACTACAAACATCACATAGAATAGGACTGAGAACAATGACATCTACCACAGTCTGTACACAGGCTAAGGTACATATTCACAATACACACTCTATCGACAATCACCATAAGTACACAGACCTCACTACTGTACACACTACAACAGAATGTCTAGGTTTTGTCCTCAAATATAAGGCCAACTATACATAACATGTCTAGCAGTCTGATATCTCACAGGCTTGTTATCAGGTATGATGTCAGTAAATAATGATGTACTGAACATATGAACCTCTTACTGCATAACATATGTACAAAGGTTGACAGTGTTGTGGCTGGAGGCACAAACACAAGGCCAATATTGACATGTTGCTGTGATAAACCCATACATTTACTGGTGTAACAGGGTTTGTTGTGACATATGTCTTCTAAGGGATATGAAGTCAGTAACTCACATGGCTGTCACCATGTACTGACTGCAATCTTCAGGAGTATGCTATCGCATTCTAAAGATAGGAAATCTGTGAGTAACACAACACATTTATGACTGCAAACACTGGCCAGTCTGCAGATAGCCCTACAGGTGAGAGTTTCCCCAACCACATAACACTGTCATGACAGATATTAAATCATGTAGAACAGCCATATCCACACAAACCCTGTTAAACCAACATTACTTCAAATTTAGAAGAGCAATACTTACATTCTGTCCTTATGTCTGGAACATCCACCTCCTGTTTGTTGGTCTGTCTCCACAGTGTATGTTGTAAGAGGTATATCCAACTACCCTCTGTGATGCTGTTTGTCAACACCCACATGAAATCCTACTCACAGTGAATGAAAAAGGCCAACACCCTCATTAAGTGCTAAGTTATAGGAGTGTGTTAACATGCAATTGGCTATAGGAATCATACCACAGCTGTTCCACATGCAATCAGCTAGTGGGGTACTGCAATTCATGCACAAGCCATCAGCTGATCATGAGCATCACTTACAAAATACAAGCTGCTGCCTAAGCAAAACAGGTGTACTTTTCCACATCCACCAGAGAGACAAAGAAAGAAAGAAATAAAGGGAGTAAGAGAGTTAGAGCTAAGCATGTTTGTCTATGATCTGGTGGAGAGTGGTATCTGGGCATAATGACTGTTGCCTATATTGTGTACTAATTCATACTGTCACATGGTAATTCCACATGGCTGTACACATTTATGGCTGAGGATTGTTGGCTAGAATCACTACAATGTTTGGAAAATGTTGGCCTTGTAGTGTTAACAATGGGACATGTAGCTCCTCAATATAATGATGTGGCAAAACCCACACTGCAATGGAGCCTGTCATTATACAATCACCCCAACAGAATATAGATAATACATGCTTAACAGTACTGGGTTTCAAACCCCTACCTGACTATGTACTGCTATTGCATTATGATGCACTTATTGCACGTGCCACATTGCTTACATGTTGAAGAGCTCTCCAAAGGTATCTTTGAAGGTGACCAACATCAGCAACAGTGCTAAAGGCAGGATAATAGATGTGCAGTACATGTGGCTGTCCCCAAAAGCAGGTGGCAAGGAAGACACAACCAGACTCTCTCAGAGACTGACAGACATTATCACATTTGGTAGGGTCAAGATTTATCAGGTTGATAAATGGCCAAAGGTTTATTTCAAGGTGACTGACATCAGACGGCATGCTACAGTAGGGCATTGGGAGGTGTAATGAGTGTGAATGGCTTCAAAATCATTAATCTCCACACACACACACACACACACACACACACACACACACACACACACACACACACACACACACACACAGACATACTTGCCAGTACTGACATGCATGGGTTCATTGCTTCACAGGTATGTAGTAGTTGACTGTACCAAAAGGCTGTACAAGGCTAGGCAAAGGGAATACCTTGGCATCAGACCACATGACAATGGTCTCCAGTGTGGTTCAGAGGTATAGTCCCTGGATTGGCCTACACAGGTGGGTATTGTAATACCCATCCACTTGCCTGGGTTATTACTGTGAGTGGCCAGTGCTGAGCAATGGTTGCCATGTATGTGATCTATATTCCATAACATGGACAGTGCCTGGGTTGTGCGCATGTCCCACATGCATGTTCTGTGACAAGTGGAAGTGTACCTGGGGTCTCTGGGGCATTTTGTGTGGAGATATTGTTATCATCTGATGTGGCATTCCTAACCTCATGTCGGGCGACCTGGCTATGGAACTGAGGTTGTGCCTGCGCCTACACTGTCAGCATGATACAGGTATTCAGTGGTGTGAGTGGCATCTGTCCATACAGGGCATGTGTATAAGGCATGGTATTCCCTTTGTGGGTTACATTTGCAGACTCTACAGTTGTTGCAGGCGTCCAGTGGGGAACATAACAAAGGACAACTGTTAAGTAATTGTTTGCCTATTGTAAGGATGGAACAGGGTGCTATGTCCTTTTACTTGCTGGATAACACACACTCAGTCAGGAGATGTTACACATCACAGTGCATTCTGATGTCAGTGGCAGTGTTGCAATCACACCATGGTTACTATCTGTGGGCAATATGCAGGGAACTACCAATATAGTGGTTGTTGCCTAGCCAAGTGTGTTTGTGTATGAAACATAGGTGGAGAGTGTTCTCTGGGTAATACAAGTGTTGCCTATATTGCTCACAAATCCATAATGTCACATGTAGGGCTATGGATTGTCTACACCAATCTTTCAGGTCACCAATATAACAATTTAGTAAAACCCACCCCACAATGAATCCTACACACACACACACACACACACACACACACACACACACACACACACACACACACACACACACACACACACACACACACACTGAGATTCAGATCCCTACCAAGCTATGTATTGCTGCTACAGTGTACCACATTTAACGCACACACCACAGAGCTTATTGGATGGATGTTGCCCCAAGGTACTTCTAAGGTGAGGAACAACACCAGCCCTTGTAAATACTGGCAATGGGTGATGTAGTGGGTGAGATATCCCAAAAGTAATTTTACCCCAGTCACACATTTACCAGGGGTGAGGTTCAAATTTCTATCTAATAAGCTATACAGACTATTATGTTACATATCTACCACATGCACCACTGACCTGACATGGTATAGGCTTCGCAACAGACACTTGGAAGGTGGATGATGTCTGGATGACTGCTAAAGTCAGGCTCTGAGGTGTGTACTGGCTGTAAATAGGGACAAAAATTTTAAGGTACACACACAGACACTTTTTACAGATGGGATTCAAACCCATAGCTGTGTAGTTACTGCAATGGCAGTGTTCTGCATTTATGGCACACACCACGGAGCTTATAGGGTTAGTCTTTCTCCAAAGGTATATTTCAAGGTAGATGACATCAGCAGCCTTACTAAAGTAGGGCAATTGAAGGTGCAGTGACTGTGAATGGCCTCAAAACCATTACTCTCTACACACGCACACACACACACACACACACACACACACACACACACACACACACACACACACACACACACACACACACACACACACACACACACAGAACTCCACAGTTTCCATGTCTAAGATTAGAACTCCTACCTAACTGGTACATTACACTATAGCATTACACAGCTATAGCACACGCCATGGAGCTTACAGGTCAAGTTTTTTTCCAAAGTTGTATTTTGAGGAGAATGACATCAGCAGTTTTGCTAAAGTAGGGCAATGGGAGGTGTAGTGACTGCACATTGCCTCAAATGCATTGAACTCTACACACACACAGTTTAAAAGTTGCCATATCTGAGACTAGAACTCTTCCTAACTCACTATTTACCAATGCGGTAGGGAAAAAATGGAAATAAATATCAAACACAAAAAATTTTCAAATTTTTCAAAAAAAAACATTTTTTCTTCCAAAATCACTCCTGATGTTCTAATAACCTGTACTCCCCCCTTCCACCTCCCTAATTCTAAAACTCCTCTCTCTTTCTCTTCTTACTCCTTCTTTACTTGGCACCCACCTCTTTATACTCTGTTTCTTCTATACCTTCCTCACCTTTTCCACATCTCTTTCCTTTCCTTTTCCTTTTTTTTTTCTTTTTTTTCTTTTTTACCCTACTTTCCCTCTTCAATCCTTCATTTCTGATATGTATGTGTGTATAATGTCATCTAGACTCATCTTGTATGTGTTATATAGTAATTAAGTAGTACAGTAGTAGTACTTTCCATTGTTTTGTTGTTTTTTTTTTGGCAAACTCTATTACTACATCATTATTATCATTATTATTATTATATTTTTGTATGATTTTTTTTCTTGTGTATCTCTTAGTTCTGTGGTTTTTTCTCCGGCCGCTACTGAAATGAAAAATTCTCCAGCTAGACTAGCCCGGTCAACAAATGTAAAATAAAAATAAAATAAATAGTACATCACACTATAAGATTACACAGTTATAGCACATGCCAGGGAACTTATAGAGTTAGCTTTTCTCCAAAGTTGTATTTTGAGGTGAAGGACATCAGCAGCCTTGCTAAAGAAGGGCAATGGGAGGTATAGTGACTGTGACTGGTTCAAAAGCATTGATCCTTACACACACAGAGTTTCACAGTTGACATGTTTGGTATTAGAACTCATATTTAACTAGTACATCATTCTATAGCATCACACACTTATAGCACGTGCCATGGAGCTTACAGGTCTAGCCTATCTCCAAAGTTGCATTTTAAGGTGAATGACATTAGCAGCCTTGCTAAAGTAGGGCAATGGGAGATGTAGTGACTGTGAATGGCCCCAAAAGCGTTGATCGCTACATACACAGAATTTCATAATTACCATGTCCAGTATTAGAACTCCTACCTAACTAGTACATCACACTATAATATTATGCAGTTATAGCATGAGCCACGGAGCTTATAGGGCTAGCCTTTCTCCAAAGTTGTATTTCGAGGTGAATGACATCAGCAGCCTTGCTAAAGTAGGGCAATGGGAGGTGTAGTGACTGTGAATGGCCTCAAAAGCATTGATCCTGACACACACATACAGAGTTTCATAGTTGTCATGTTTGGGATTAGAACTCCTACCTACCTAATACATCAAACTATAGCATTTTGCAGTTATAGCACATGGCATGAAGCTTATAGGACTAGCCTTTCTCCAAAGTTGTATTTTAAGGTGAATGACATCAGCAGCCTTGCTAAAGTAGGGCAATGGCAGGTGTAGTGACTGTGAATGGCCTCAAAAGGCATTGATCCCCACACACACATAGAGTTCCACAGTTGCCATGTCTGGGATTAGAACTCTTACTCAACTAGGACATCACACTATAGCATTACATAGTTATTGCACACCCCACAGAGCTTACAGTGATGCTCCTTTTCCAAATGTGTATTTCAAGGTGACTGACATCAGCAAGCTAGCTAAACTAGGGCACTGAGGAGTGCAGTGTGTGTGAATGGGCCATAAACCATTCCTCTGGAAACATACACACAGCAGTCAGTCACACACAACTTTACATTTGACAGGACTGTGTATGCAACTGTTAGATGAATAATGACTTGTACTGTCATGTTACACAGTTATCACAAGCACCACAGACACTATAGTGCTGAGGGTTACCAGAAGCAAATGTCTACAGTGATACACATTGGCACATCATGTGATATTGGTCAATTGGATGTATGGTGGGTGGGACAGGCCTCATGATGGGAAGTTCTTTGTCACCATCTGTCACTCTCTTAACCACATCTATGTTTGTGCATGTTTGAC
The DNA here is from genome assembly GCF_019279795.1 of Protopterus annectens. Lineage (NCBI taxonomy): Eukaryota > Metazoa > Chordata > Ceratodontiformes > Protopteridae > Protopterus > Protopterus annectens. The sequence goes on from NC_056741.1 coordinate 194,807,348, forward strand.
CTATTATAGTGTGTTGTCCTTGGATACATTTGTGTATTCCTATCCAATGCATGTACAAAGCATGACTGGTGTGCAATGTGGAGTGTTTGCACAGACATCTGCAGCTGACAAATATGTATAGTCCATTGTTGTTGCCAGACATGGGCTTCATTTCTGTAAGTGTGGGAGCATGCCCAGTATGACCTTCTGTATTGCATGTGTGAATCCATTCCAGGTAGGTTGTACTCCGGTGCAGGCATTTGTATGCTATACCTACAGCTAGCAACCTGTTTCTGCAGGATATCAGTAGATAGGTTGACAATATGGGGTCAAAATGGGCAAAATATAGTGGGATACTGTAACTGATTGTGTCTGTGCTGCTTCTGCTACATGCTTCTTGTGTTAGCAGCGATATTCAGACATATGTACTGTTTTACACTGTGATGTATTATGTCATAAACTACTGACAGATATACGTATTTGCTTGCAGTAATTTCCTGGGGAATACAAGATGACTGAAGCTGTGTCCAGTATTGTGGTCTGCAGCATACCCATTCTTGCACAATCATGCCATTCTGGAGGGGGAGCTGCAGAAACTTGCTGATGGGTCTGTGTAAATGGTCCAGCACCTTGGTACTGTGGTGGCTGGAGATCCCATGATTGTACACCTATCGATGTTGCAGAATGGCCATATCCTGCTGTGGCCATACCTCTCAGCTGTACAGATTCACACAGGTTACCCAGCGGCAGGGCTCATATATCTGGTCATTAATCCTTCACATTGTGGTTTACAAGCAGGTTTGTAGCCACCCATTCCTGTGTTTGCAGGTAGGGATACTATGGGCACACATCAGAGTTTCAGACTTCACACACTCCATGGCATCCATGCTTCTACCACCCCCCGTTATTCAGATCTATATTCGATATTCGAACATTTAAAAGTTTGAATCACTAAAGAACGAACTTTAGTGATCAATCTTTGAAAAGTTCGAATATCTATAAAACATTATTAAAAAAAAAGAACAAGTAAACGGTTTAAGCAGGGGGGAAAGCCCCCCTGCAACCCCCGCTACTTAAATATACCAAGTCTGAGATCACACTTCAATGTGCTACAGTGCGGAAATGGAAACTTCCTATTTTCTCCACTGTAGCGTGATCTTGGAGTTGGTATATTTAACTTGCCCCCTGCTTACACCCTTTAGTTGTTCTTTTTTTCTTTTGTTTTTCTTTTTTTAATTTTTTATGTATATTCAAACTTTTCAAAGTTCGATCACTAAAGTTCGTTCTTTAGTGATTCAAACTTTTAAACATTTGAATATCTAATATAGACTCCGTTATTCTATCTTCTTCCTAACATTATGCAAGCGATATCTGATATGTATCCATATAGTTATCACTTCATCCCAGCAGTACTTAGGGGTTGGTCCACAGTTCATGCATTAGGACATGGTGTACATGATATGGGGATTTGTCAACATGGCCTTGCATTTGTGTTCTGTGGACTGTGTTATGTTGTTATTTGGGACTCCATGAGATAACATACATTGGCAGTACAGGTGAAACACAGGCCTTTGACAGAGGACTGTAGGGCAATTGTTAGTGATGCAGGCCATTTGCAGCAGGCCAGTGCATTGTGTCACTCCTACAGTCCCAGGCTGCAAGTTACTGGATTCCCCCTGGGGTGACAGGCTAGGTGTGCAAGGTGTTAATGGCAATAGTTTCTGTCCTTAGCAATCCATTGGTGTGGATGCTGGCAGGGTGCTGCTTACAGCTAGGGACACACCTGAATGGGACACCTCATCAGCATGCTGCATTCTGTGAGTGTTCCCATACAGAAGTGTGGGGCATATTGTACTCATTACCAACAGCAGGTATATAACCTGTGAGGAACCTGTGGCTGATGGTGGGGTGAGCTGAGTGCATGTGTGTTATGGAAGCTACTTACAGCTGACTCACAGATATGTGTGGGGCATTCCCCTTATGCTGTCTTGTGCAGAGACATCAATGGTTTCTCAGTACTTCATAACTGTGCCTTTTGTGGTCCGCCAGTGTTTGGCCAGACTACATCAGTATTCCATACTACACAGACAACTAATGTGCTGCTAACCTGTATGTACAATTCCAAAGGTGTGTCCATTTGACAGTAACATTTTATACACTCTCTATCTAGGGTACTTCCACCTGTGTACTGTGTGTATGTCTGGGCCCACATTCATGCCATGTCCATCTTTCAGATGGTCACAGATATTACATCCAAACAATTATTATGGATTACTGCTGGACTGGGTCTTGCTGGGATGCATTGGGTTTGGCACTGCAGTTGTTAGAACGTGGCCCTGTCATCAACAGTACTGGCCATTGGCCACCGGGACACAATCCTCCATGCCTACATGCTGACCACTTTTGCACAATATACAAAACACAACAACCTAACACACAGAACCCTGCATATTGCACACATGCAACAATCTATCCTATTAATTTGGCCAGCTCAGGCAATCTGTGCTCCACTGTTATTATACCCAAACGTACATGTTACTACATTTCTACAGAGGACTGTGGGGGGAAGCACACCTGACAGCTGCAAACATTTGCTATGACTGTACTGGCATTTCAGGTAGTCTGTTGGCTTCCATTTCATTCTGTATTCTGACCTATCATACAGACTAGAGGCATATCAGTGTAGTACAGATCTTAGGTTTTATTGACCTACATTTCAGTTTCAGGCTTCTTACCCTTCAGAACTAACATCCCACTGTCTGACCTGTTGTAGTCTGTCTGTATAGGTCTGGAGGGGGGCTGTTTTCCATTGCCATCAATCGAAGGCCTTAGCACAGCCTTTCTTTGTGGTCATCTACACCTGTCCTGCTGGCTGAGACTGTTGTTGGTTATGTGAGCCTCACTGACATGCATGTGTGTGTCCTATGGACACACATTTGGCCCACCACATGTCATGCAGTGGGATTTGACACCTTGTCTAGTACTGCCTACTATGTTCACACCAGTATTTGTTATGGAGTTCATGCTGCTCATATAGGTGTCTACTATCTGCTGCCATCCCATTCAGCCACCTAATTCCCTTGCATGCTTACATCCGTACCATAGATACAAGTAGCAGAACATACTACTCCATTCATCAGTTGATAGTAAGAGTGACTTACCTTGTGGCTGTGTCAGCATTGAGGATGGTGCTGGAGGGCTGACTATGTTGGATGCACATAGTACATTCCCTATACATGGTTAAGCACAGGTAATGTCATGTTTGGCATCTGTTTTACTGTATGTGCGAGTCAGAGAGAGGTGTCATTCCCTGGGTTCCTACCATGTCAGTGTATGTGCTATGTGTTTCCTCTTTGCCAAAGCCTGGGCATACTGGGCACATCTCCTTCTGCCTACTGGGGCAGGCTCTGGTTGTTCCTCCTCCGAGTCACTCTGTGCCTGTACTGGCCTTGGCAATGGTGGGGGGCTGTATGGCCCTGTCCTGTGCTGTTCCAGCTACAGTTGTTTCCGCAAGATCATATTGTGTAGCATGGCACATACAATGACAATTTGGGTACATGTAACTGGAGAGTACTGCAAGGCTCCAGCGGATATGTCCAGGCACAGGAACCATGACTTGAGCATCCCAAACACACGCTCTATTATGATATTGGTTTGTGCGTGTGCCTCATTATATAGTTCTTGTTTGGGTGTGTGTGCATTTCTGATGGGTGTCATCAGCCACGGCGCCAGTGCATAACCAGCATTCCCCATTAGGTGGACATATGTCATGTCCCCATTGGCAAATATCTGGTACAGCTGTGTCATATGCCAGATGTGGGAGTCATGATAGCTTCCAGGGCTGCCAGCACACACACCCATGATAATGCCCTGGGCATTGCACATGACCTGGCAGTTGATGGAGGGGAAGCCCTTGCAGTTTATGTAGACCCTACCCCGCTCACCAGGTGGTGCTTTGATGTCTATGCACGTGTAGTCTGTAGCACCCATTACCTCAGAGTATTCTGCTATTTGGAGGAAGAGACACATATTGCTGGTCAATGTCTCACGGGTGTTGTGGAAATATATGTGCTCACTGGTATGTGCTGACATTGCATCCAGGAACTGGTGGAGTACCCTGGATGCTGATGCCTGTGAGATCCCCATGATATCCCCAGTTGACCTTTGGAAGGTACCTGTGGCTAGTATTCTTCAGCCTACACGTACCTTGGTATCCACAAGGATGGGTTCCCCTCTGTTGGTTCTGTGTGTGAGGCGTGGCCAGCACAGCTCAACAATTTGCTGTAGGAGGTCCCTGTCCACCCTATAGCACTCCACTATCTCCACTTTCTCCAGCTAATGTAGCCTCTGGTAGGTTACCCTGGGTCTGTACACTCTTCTATTTCTCCTCAATGTGGGTTGTTTGTCAGCATTCTCAGCCTCACTACCCTCAGACTCTTCCACATATTGATTTATGAGAGCAACAGCATCCCCTATCATTTTGTTGCATTTGTTAGGTAAACTTTCCCCATTTGTGTACACTGGTGGTGCAGAGTCTGTGGGAAAAACCAGAGGGAAAGGTGTTTGCATAGTTTATAGTAGTGTGCTGGGCTGGGCTGGGCTGCTGCCTGTGTAATTGGCTGATTCTGATACATTTCACCTGACAGTTATGCTAGTTCTCCTTGATTACCTTCATACTGCTGTTTTCCCTTCCCATTGCCTTCCTGTTTAAGCCTCATGCTCAGATGTGAACAGAGCTGCTATTTCTTGGTTTTGTTTTTTTTTTCAACCCGGTGCGTGCTGTGCACACCTATTTAGGCAATGTAAACACCTTTGAGCAGAAACTGGCCCACCTTGGACACAAACATACTCTGCTTTTCTTGGAATAACATATTACAGCCTCAGACACACACCCTTCTTTAGCTGTGCTTAGCTAAGGGCAAACATGGCCACAGAGCTCCAATAAGTTTACAACATGCATGACACTCCCCCTTATGCAGTCATCTAGCTCTTAGGCTTAAACCATGGCATTACTGCACCTACACAGTTGGATGCAAGCTAGCACTCAGGGGAAATCCTGCACCTACACAGTTGGATGCAAGCTAGCACTCAGGGGAAATCTGATATTCACTATCATTGCCCTCATTTGCATGGGATTGACTGCTAATGCATGGTTACAAAACCAACCATCAGCCTTCCCCCTTAGCAACCACTATTCCATGGTCTTGTTGTATTATGCATGCCATTGACTATTATGGCAAAATTATGATTTTGGTTTAAAAGCTTATTTCCTGCTTTTTTTTATTATTTTCGGGCTGATCCCATTTGTGCACCGCAAGTTATTTTTTATCATTTTGAAACAATCTTTCATGCTTATGGCCATATATTTCGCCATTGGCATGCTTAACCCTTATAATACATGATTTTTTAAGAGCTGTCGTGCCTCTGTTTTGTAGTTTGCAGAAATGTATTCAGCTACTGGCTGAATACATTTCTGCAGTCTGCACTATTCCTGCACTGATGCCTGCCTGCTTCCTGGATCACTAATTCACCTCGTTTGCATTGTTTTCAACAGGAAATGAAGGAATTAGCATACAGGGGCTGTGTCCATGCAAGAATAGTGCAGGAGCGCTCGTGCATGTCCCGGGAGCTCGTTCCTGGATCGTACGTCGGCCGTATTGCCTGCAGCAGCTCTTGAACTATTCCTGCATGCCGTGCAGAGCTTGCTGAATCCTGGGGATTATCTTTGTGGACCATCTTGGATAACTTTGGCACCTTTTGTTGAAGTAATCAAGTTTCCCAGTTTATAGTTATCAGCATATTTGGCTATCAAGAGCTAAATTCCCCCTTTTTTATCTGAGAAGAACAGACAAAAATAAGTAGCTCCAACCCAGAACCATGTGAGATACAACTGATAACATCCATAGAGGTAGATACGTAACATACACCATGACCTGCTGCATCCCATTGTATAACCATTGTTACAGGCACTGGATTATACACAGATTCACATTTCAAGCATTTACTGTATTATTTATAACTTTAATTTGGAGCACTGTCAAATTTCTGAAGAAAGTCATGGAAACCAGCATGCCAGCCACTTCATCAAGTGGTAGTCTTGCTTCTTCAAAGAATGTGACAAGGTCCAAAAGGTAATATCTCCCTTAACAAAATAATATTAATCCAAATCCCCCCTCATTTCATATAATCCTCATTATTACTCTTTACATGAGTGTACATATACTATTAGTCAGGCTAATTGGTCAGAATTGTTTGGGTATGATGTGCCCTCACACACTTTCTGAATCAATAATACCATAGCCTTGTACAATTTATTTATTTATTTTTATTTATGTTGACTGGATTAGTCTGGCTGGGCAAGACAAGCCCCTTTTCTGAGATGGCATGGGGAGAAAAGCTCAACAATAATAAAATAACATACAGCAATAGTCTCATACAAATAATTCTAAGGAAATGGAACATTAAGAATAAATACAACATATAACAATGGTCTGATACATGTAATTGTAAGGCATTACAACATTGATATAGAGCTATTTGGCAATGGTCTTCAGTTAATCCAACAATGAAACATAGAAGTGTCATATAAATTTGGAGTTGTTGGTCATCCTTCTAATGATAGAGAGACACACCCATCTTCTGTGGTAACCCCATGAATAGCCATTACCATCTACAGAGTTTTGTACACAAGAAGGAAGTAAAAATCGATTGCCAGTCATTTCTTCTAAATCCCTGTATACACACACACGCGCACACACCACACACACACACACACACACACACACACACACACACACACACACACACACACACACACACACACACACACACACACACACACAGCACATGCTACTACTTACCATTTAAAGTCATCAATCTACTGACTACATATCTTGGGGATGTAGAGAAAACTAGGAGAGTCGGAGAAAATACATGAAAACCACAGGGAGGGCATGCAGACTTTGCACAGGAGGCACCTTTAAACCTGAGAACTTGTTGTTGTGAGGTGATAATATGACTTACTGTACCACTGTGCCACCCTTGGCTGATGTCACTTAACTAGTAGTGTCCAGTGCGTTTCTTTCATTACCAAATGGTTGTGTTGTGGGCAGTATTGAAATAACCTGTGTATGATGCTGTGACTTACTTTATTCTATTGTAGTGCTGTTATCATTTTACTATTAACATATTATTTCTTCTTCTGTACTTGACTAGATCATGACTTAAAGAGGGCCCTAGTAGTCCAATTCATCTACCTGCAAATATAAATCAATCAATCAATCAACAAAATAAACAATTGAACAGACTTATGTGATAGCCAAAAGGTCATGAGCAAATTGAAAAAGAGCTAGGCCAGGATATAGAGTGTCCCACTTTTTTGCTTAATGAGTCAAAACCAAAAAGGAAAATAAGAGATGGGAAAAAAGAAACAATAAGCTTTCAAAACTTACTTTCTGTGTCATTATTTTGTGAAAGTAAAATCAAATATCTTAGTCACTTTCTCACCTTCGTGTGTTATATAATTTTTATTTCACTACAATTTGTAAATGTAAACATTTGAATACACATTTTCTGAAAACATCCTGAAATTCCTTGTGTATGTGTCCCTTAAATGACAAAATATTTATGGATTAAGTATGAGATTGCAGAGCTTAACACACAGATAAGCTACCTTCTTATAAATAGTTATTATATTTGCAACCCTTCTTAATCCTGATCTGTCAAACAGGACTTGGTATATGCAAAGGGTGTGTACCACAGAACAATACTTTTATTCATGTCCCTATTTAAAGTGTGAGAAATGATTCACTGAAATTACATTTTGTAATGTTTGTCAAAAAGGAATGGGTCAGGTTATAAATGTTTAGATATTTTTGATCCTATGTATCCACAATGGATGTTTCGTAAGCCTATCTTGTTTCAGAAATGTTTAAGCAATGCAGCAACAGCCATGCATGTCCAAAAACGGGGACAGCTGATATTAATTTGGAAGGTTCTTGGCCCTAGAAAAGAGAATTCTTAACAATGGCAACAACAACAAAAACATTGTTAGGCACTTCCACCACATTTTTTGTTAGATTTTTCTTTTGGTTTACAAGATACATAGTAGATATATGGTTCATTCTCTGAGAAAAGGATTTTCTTGAATAATAAACAGGAATGTCTGCACTGCAATTGCTTGTCAGGTTGTTGCTTGCTATGCTGGTTAAGACAAGTAGCTGACAAAATGGCATGCAGTTAAATAAGGGTCCCTAGAACTATCATCAAACACCTTAATGGTTAGAGGAATGACAAGCTGACCCCCCAGCCATGTTACATGCCATGGGTACAAATAGGAGGGTTTGTGGTGCCAGTATCATCAAAGCAGAAGCCATGTCTATGTCCGTAATGTTCGTTGGAGGGGTAATGCATCAGGGTAGACGGTTATGTCTATGTCCGTAATGTTTGTTGGAGGGATAATGCATCAGGGTAGACGGTTATGTCTATGTCCGTAATGTTCGTTGGAGGGGTAATGCATCAGGGTAGACGGTTATGTCTATGTCCGTAATGTTTGTTGGAGGGGTAATGCATCAGGGTAGATGGTTATGTCTATGTCCGTAATGTTTGTTGGAGGGGTAATGCACCAGGGTAATCAGGGGGACTGTTGATTCCTCTTCTTCAAATGAGATTCTCCTTTATTGTGAGATCTTTTCAGAGGTTAGGTGTTCTCAAAAAAAATGCCTCTTTTTTTTTTATTTAATCCTGCTGCTCAGAGCAATTACCGCTAGCATTGCTACTATGTAACATGATGGCTATACTGAGACAAGTCTAAGGTTAACAAGTGCAATATAGTAACTAAACAGCGGTTATTCATTAGTCTCTATTTATACTATATCTTAACAGTGTAGGGGGTTTGGTGGTGGGTATTTATTTATTATTTATCACTGGATAATGGGTATTGAATGTATTTATGTAATGTGAACTACCTCTTGCACGTCATACGTGTTATTTTCTTTCTTACATTATTCTTTGATACCGCTGTATCTACGTTATTTGCACTGCAGTTCTCTCGTGAGCTGACATTTGTAATTTCGTTTAGGCTGCACTTGTGTGGTCCTAAATGACAATAAGGTTTCTTTGTATCTTTGAATCAATTGGTATTTCATTTGAAGAAGAAGACTCGAGTCACTATGTCTTTTTTCATTGTGCAGGAGAATCTTTTGCAGCATTTTGAAAAATAAAAATCTCTAAAGATCTATCTTAAACTCGGAGCTCAACCTGCTGGTTTGATAAGCTTAAAGCCATTCACACACATGTCTAAATTGGTTCCGTGGTATCAGTACAAGATACACTCAAGGCAAAACCTGGGGGAATGGTCTGATCACAGGAGCTTCCAGTTGCTAAGACAAAACAAAATCTTTCACCTGAAGCATTATACACTTTAATTTAGTTGCATTCTGCCTGCTACATGCACTGCCACTTCTGGAACTAACCCACATGTGCAAACATAATATTTAACAAGTGCTCTCAGACTAAATTATTTACTGTAGTCGGTGAACTCAAACATAATCACCCAGACGAGAGTATTCCGAGGCTACAGTGTTCACTGTGTTCGGTTGTCTCAGTCTTAATTTACACGTCTCTCAATCTTAATTGTCATAAACAAAATCTAACGGCATCTTCTGTAGAAACAGTTTTTATTATATATTTAATGCCGTAGTTTCACTACAACCTCTGTGCTTGACATTTGTTACTGAGTTGTCTTTGGCCTGAATTACAACTGTAAAAGGTCTCTTGAACAGACCACTTTCCCTGTTTAATGGAGAAGTACACACAAGTAAACAGATTATTTTACGCTGAATATTAATTCATGTTTATACCCGCGGTGGTGGTGCTGCGGTAGCATTGTCGCCTTATAGTAAGACGCTGTCTGGTTCGATTCTCAGCTAGAGCATCTTCTGCATGGAGACATGCGTGAATGGGCGTACCTTCGTTGAAGGTTGAGCGTCAGTGCTGGTATCTCAGCACGTAAAAATCAACTACCAATCATTAGTGGACCGGAGTTCTGCTGTGGTGACCCCTAACCAGGAAAAGCCGAAAGACACAAACAATTAATTCATGTTTATATCACTCATAGTTACATTTTCTGACTCCAGAATGTGACCTCTTTATTTACTTCCTTTACCTTTCTTGAAAGACATCACCCTTTTAAACTGCACAGACTAATTAAACACTTTTTTAAGGCTCTGCCGTGTAAGTCACTTCCCTTTACTCACAAATGAATCAATTAAACTTTTTGGTGTACTAATTTTTGTACAGGTTCTTGCTGCCTGTAACCTCAGTTTTTATGAGTACTTGCAGTACTGACACACCATGCAGTTTAATTGGGTCTACTTTAAATCAGCGAACACTTAAAAAAAGCGAATGCTGATTTATCTACCCTCTTTCAGCGAAAGCTGAATATCCAGAACACTTGGAACAGCAACAGGGAAAAAAATCACTGTGCCATTTTTGGGACAGTGACATTTCCTCCACTGTAGTGCAATCTCGGAGTTGGTATATTTAAGTAGGGGAGGTGTGGGGGGTGAAGCCCCCCACTTTATTTAATGTTTTGAAGTTTTTTTTTTTTTTTGTGGAATAGCAATTTTTTTCACTGGGAAAATAATCGCTGTTCAGAGTATTTGGGATTTTCAGCTTTTGCTGAAAGAGGGTCGATAAATCAGCTTTCGCTTTTTTAAGCATTTGGTGATTTAACATAGACCCATTTAACTAGCTTTCTAAACCATTGCATTGTAATAATTACATATGACTCTTGCAGCATTCCCCAGCATTGTTTTATGCTGTCTGAAATCTTTAAATGTCAGACAGAATTGTTTCCCTGACACTTACAAATCTGTCTTCATTGGCACTGCCATACGTTGAACTGCTTTTTTTCTGCCTTTTCCCTGTTTCCAGTATACATGATACATTTCTTTGCAGTGCTGGTCTGCAGTTTATACCTCACCACTGTCATGTCTAATCCTTTCTACTCCTTTTGTTTACCAGACTTAAAGCATACCTTTTTGCCAGGCATAATTGGGGATAATATGTTTCTGAAAATCTTTACAGTGTCTGAAGGATATTTTACAAGGCAGTTCTTTTTGTAGGACATTCTGATGCCCTACTAGAATGCTGTTGTTCTACAGAAGGGAACACATTTTCTGTGTAATACAGTTGTTTGAAGGTATTATTTTACTTAGTTTAGCCATATTAAGTTCTGCTCATAAAATGGTTATTTTCTTGTCAGATATGTGCAATGGTCTATGATGTCATCAGTACAGTCAGAGAAAAGCTTCAGCAAATCCTTGTTCCCCTGCTTTGTTTATCCACTGATGCAAATTAATTAGCTTTTTCATACATACTGTTTCTGCACTAAGATTATGCAGCCTTGAGTCCTGAACCATACTGCTTAAAAGATGTAAGAGATTCTTCATGTAGATATATTTCTCACCAACACTGAGTGGTTTAGATATACACATGGTTGCAGTTTTTTTTCTTAATCTGAATCTTATCTCCTCCTATCGTGTCATAACACATATCCTTTCAGTTTGTTAAAAAGGGAAGAAAAACAAAAACAAGATGTTGTTTACTCTGCCACAGACTCACATTTCACCACCCTGTTTTTTTTCAGTACAATATAGAATTTCAGGAATCCCCAAGTGGAGTTTTACTAGTTTAAGTATGCGTTGCATTTACATTTTCCATTTGAAACAGCTGCTTGTCATCATTTAGTGTATGCACCGGTTTCTTTTTCTGTAATACAAGATGCCCTTGAGATGACAAACTGACTCAAACTCATTCCTTTGACTCTCCTTCTGATGGGCCACTATAATCCTTTTAAATCACACAAGGTTGTGTGAAGCTTTATTATGCACCCATCATGAGAACAGACATTTAAAAGTGATGAGTCTCATTTAATTTTCTGTTTACACAGACATGATGCATTTTCAAGTTGCATATCATATTAATATGTATTATGTTATTATTATTGTTATTTACATTAGAGTTACTTCTAGCCAGCCCATGTATTCAGGCTAAGAAGCATTCTATAATGTCGCTGGACACCTGGGACAAGTCCTGACCAATTGTTCCATCAGGCAGAGCCTGGCTGGATAAGTGCAGGGACTGTACTATTTTCCAGCAATTGAACAATGACATAGATAAAAGCAGTCATCATGCATGGTTTTAGATCCTTAATTCATGCTTTTTTACTAGTGGATGGTACAAGTCAGCTGACTACTCAGCTGTTATTTGTACTTTAGGGCTGAGCCTCTCAACACAAAAGGCAGTTGATCTTTGTGCAACTACGTACTGGGGAGATTTCTGAGATAGTCTTTTATAGGGAAATATTTAATCTAATGTGCTTGCAACTATACAGAGCAGTGTGAGACAACCCCACAAATTTCATCTCAGATAAATGTAAGTAAATAAATTAATTAATCTAAGCTTACTAATTTAGCAACAAAACAATCCGAGCAGTATCAGTAAACTGAATACGCAATTCTATCAAAGGTCTCTTAGTCTGGTGAATAGCTTAAGAGAAGAAACTTTGCAAAATGATCTTTATTTGCTTATTGTGAGCAGCAAATAACAGGGAGTGGGAGAGAGTTATGTGGCCAAATTATCATAAGGCGGAAACAACAACAGATACACTGATAAGAACACAACTATAACAGGGTGGGTAGGAAGGAAAGCTATTAGACCCTTAGTTTTCAGCTGACAGGCCTGGAACTGCTTTACACCAGGCAAAAGTCCTGAACTAGCTTGACATACACTCTGTACACAAGAAAGAAACTAGGATTTATTACCAATAGTTAGTTAAATAGTTACTTAAATTGTAAAATGCAGTGCAGCTATGTACTGGAATTACAACAAAGCCTTAAAGCCCTTAGCTAAAGGAGTCCCAGATGAAAGATCCAGCACTCAAAAGGGCAAACATTAGAAAGTCAAGCCATGATACTCCAAAACCCCAAAGCTCAAATGGAGCATCTCATCTTGTGTACCCCCTGCTAATTATATATAACAACTCTGAGATTGCATTGCAGTGGGTAAGGGAGCAAAACCCTGACCGCTTTGTGCCATGATCCCACACAATGAAGGTCCATGCCATTCAAATGTCCAGGTTTTTGAGTATCCAGACTCAATGTTCAAATGTTCACTTTTGTGAGTATTCAATATTTCATCAGGGAACCAGATAAAGCAGATACAGCCTGTTAAAATGAACTTCAAAACAGATCAAGAAATGAAAAATCCTCACTCCTCTTTGTTGCTGTATGTAATGTAACTATTACAAACCAGCAGTAATTTAAAAGAACACAGCAAGCCCAACATGGAAATTCATAAACCCTTAGCTCTAAGCTGACTGCAGTGGAGTTTTCTTAATGCAAACATAAATCCTGAAATAACCTGACACACAATCACAACATAAGAAATGAACAAAGGTTTAATGATAGTAAAACCATCATACAAGACTTTATATCTTTTCTCCACTGTTAACTAGGTATGTTTCATTTGAGATGACATGGGAATGTACCTCAGATGGGATTGCAGGGTGATTTGCTCCCCAGCAAAAAAGTGTTGTTCTGAAGCTGTTTTACTGTTTTGCTATTATGTTGGCAATGTATAATATGACTTCTTTGGTCACTGGGTCAAATATCACTAAATGTTTCAGCCATTAAATAGTATACTTCATTAGTTTTGGGTCAAAAGTCATAGGTTCCATGAATATGAAAGAACAGTGTTGGAGTCACATGCTTTTACATATGCATGTGGATACCTAGTGATTTTTTGTTTCACTTTTTTACCCCTGCTGATTGCCAGTGAACAGTCCCCATTTCAGCCAATGCCCCATTCATTCCCTCATCTCTGTGGGCAACAGTCAGATGTAAGCTGTCATCATTTAGGTAGCCATCAGATGTGGTTTGAGAGTTTTCCTTTCTTCCATCCTAACCTATGTTCATGCACTGTACTAGCTTATGGGCAAGGAGTGCAACGAATGCCAGTGCTGCACCACCAGGCACTTCCACTAGGGGCTAACATCTGTAGGACTGGCCAACCACCCACACACAGCAACATACTGATGTTCACCTGTCTCCACCAGGAAAATCAATTTGTGTATGTGTGAGTCAGCCCTAAGCATACACAGATCTTTCATCCCTACTTTGGGCATGCCTGTATTCCTTGCCTGTGCCATCAGACACTCAAGCCACAATTCAAACTCAGGTCATATAGACCACAGTAATGGATACCCATCTATGCCACCAGTGCAGGAAGGTGGATGGTCATATATGCCATCCATCAATCTGTTTTTGCTGTGTGGTGCCTCAAGTGCCTGGGTGGCATTTCAGTCCATGAGAAATTCTGAAATACATATCTTCATGAAAGGCATCCTTTCCCTGCAAGACTGCCATTGGAGTGAATGTTTTATTTCTTTTGAGGTGTGGTCATCTCAAAGTGATTATAATCAGTACAGACAGAGCGCATAGCACAGCCCTCCACATTTTCAGGTGGATGCAGTAAGAGTAGAAAACTAGTATTTAATTCTTTCTTCAGAAAATAAAGATATAGAAAGACATGCACATGGAATTGTCACTGAGAGAATGTAGTTTCAAAAATGTGTTCTGTTGTGTAGACTCTAGCGATGGAAAACTTTCTTGGAATATTTGTGTTGTGTGGGAGTGATAACTATATTTCAGGGAAGCTGACCATATATGAACAGTGGATTTCTAACAGGAAGAATGTTCAGTTTCAAATGACACAGAGGAGTTCACCTGCGCAAAAACAAGGACATGCCCTCAGCCACAAATCTGGATTATCTGTGTGCTTGAGAGTGTGACACATCTGCAGCTTTCATGTCAACCAGCCTAATAGTTGGCCAAATCTTTGCTACTTAATGCATATGCAATGGCATTACTTCTTCACATATACATTTACCTTATATAGCTCAAAAGAGCTGTTATAGAACATCACGCTTCTTAGTTTCAGTATATTGTGAGAAAAGACCAGGGCTGAATGATAAGCAAAAACAAATATTAAGATGCTTACCACTTGTGAAACATCTTGGTCTTAAGTTGCCCAACTTGCTTTTTTATTAACATTACCTTATTTGCTAACAAGATGCCTCTTTGTGTTATAACCTCACTTTATCTCGGAAACCCAGTGTGATCTCTGTTAAGGAAGCACTGTATAAACAAAAAAAATCTCTTGGTAAAAACATGTGGCTGACAATATCCAGTCTTGGTTTTATCAGAAAGAAAACATTCATTATGACAATATGACTATTAAATTCAGAGCAAAGACACTAAATGGAAATGTTTTAGGATGCTAACAAAGCAAATAAAAAGTAAATTAGTAACATTAGATTTTCATATCACTTTAAGCAATTTCTCATATTCTAATAAAGGGAAAAGAGTACAAACACCTGCAGGTTTTATTTCCATTTATTTGAATCTGAATTTCCACCTCTGTGTCATATTACCCTCCATTTGCTTGCTGATAGAGGAAGATAATTAATCATCTAAGCTGTTGATAAACAAACAATAATGCCCAACAGGGTGTGTGTTATTGGGGAAATAATGCATAACTATAGGTATTCTTCCACTGGAAGGGCATTATTTCCACAATAATATACACCCTAGAGGGAATATTGTGCTTAGAGAATGCGATATCTAATACATTTTTTTTATTATTTTTTTATTATTACTATATATGTTTTTAATATTTTTGAAGTAAAATTGTTCCTCCAGCTAATGTTTCCTTGTTGCTATAGTATGTGTAATTTTTTGGAATAATTATTTTACATCCAAAATATAAGTAATGTAGATTTTTAATGTCTACACACAGTTACTCTCACACAAACACACAAAAAATTCATTCAGAAATGCAGTCTCTCATGCTCACAAATATATAGATAGGAGCACACACATCCAGAAACAAAGCTTCGCACACATATACATAGAAACATGCGTGCACACACACATGCGCATACACACACACACACACACACACACACACACACACACACACACACACACATACATAGAAACATGCACACACACACACACACACACACACACACACACACACACACACACACACACACACACACACACACACACACACACACACACACACACACACACACACACAAAACAACAACATTTACATACAATTTGGTGAGTGAATGCATCTTCAGATGTCTAGTTTTGATCAAATTAAAAACGTGCAACTCTCATATTCTAATAAAAGGAAAAGAGTTTCCTTGGGAGGTTGGCATAATGTTTGAGGTGTTTACTTGCAGATACAAAGTAGAGTGTTTGATTCTCACATGGGGTAACTGGGTAGTCTTAAAATGGTCCATGAGGGTAGTTAGCCTAGTACTTAATCTATAAACCCTCGCGTCCCCTTTACTGCCTATGCTTTTGCTGTGCAGTGCTGCTCTGTCAATCTATTTCATGGTAAATCACAGAGAATTAAAGTCAGTCAAAACTGACAGGCAAACAAATTTAAATTTGTTCTACTTTAATGGATTTCAGCTTTTAGACTGCCTACCACAGTCAGCACTGTCCCTCTCTCTCATGTATCCACACACACACACACACACACACACACACACACACACACACACACACACACACACACACACACACACGCGCATGCATGCGCACACACACACACACACACACACACACACACACACACACAAAAACACAAAGGCACACATGCTTTTCTTGTCTTTCTTTAAAATTTAGATCTTTTCTTTTTTTGCACTTATTAAACAGCAAAGTGCTGTTTAGTGAGCATAAAAATGACAGCACCCAATTGTTTTTTTTTTTAATGTCTGATATTCATGGCAGCTTAATATGCTGTCATGAATCAGCAGACTTCTTTTTTGGCAGGCATTACCTGTATATTAACATTCTGCTGTAGAATGTTAACCCTTAAATCATATTGGTGATGTACAGGTCGCATATTCTCTAAGTGCATTTAACAGTCTGCCATTTCTTCATCTCTCTTTTTCTTCTCAACAAATGTCTCAGAACTCATTACCCCACAACTGTTCAAATGTAAGGTGGATGGTCTAGGATGGTATGTATGTAGATTGTGAAGATATTGGGCCAGATTCATGAAGGCTTGCACAGAGTCTAAGAGTAGAGTAAGACTCCAGACAGGCAATATGTCTGCCGAGCGATTCAGCAATAGCTGGCAGGTGCGTGCATGAGAGCTCTTAAAACTACTCTTGCACGGACAGTGTTATGTTATGCAAATTACCTCATTTGCTGCTGAAAGCTATGCAAATGAGGTAAATTTGCGATCCAGGAAACAGTAATCTGTCCGTGGAAGAGTAGAGTTATTTGCAGAAATGTACTCCGTTGGTAACGGAGTACCGTTCTGTAAATAGCAAAACGGAGCTATGACAGCTCCAAATAAATGATGCATCCAGTTGAGGAAGCATGCCAATTGCCAAATATAAGGCCATTGGCATTTTTATTGGTTGAAAATTAATAAAAATTAATTTTTTTCCCCGATCTCCGATGTTTAAGTGTAGCGCAGTGCCGTGCAAATGTGCGGTGCTTTAAAAAACAGAAAAAAAAAGCCAAAAATAGGCATTTGTATTACAAATATTAATCTGCCATGCAGGTGAATGGCAGGCTGAAGACAACATGGCTACTGAGTAGTGGTTGCTAAGGGGGGAAGCTCATTTTGAGAGATGTAACCAAGCATTAGTAGGCAATCCTATGTAAATGAGGATAAGGATAGTGAATCCCAATTTTCCCTGGCATGTGAGCCATGTCCCTAGAGTGTAAGTGTAGGAGTAGGGTAGTACTAGAGTAGAAGATAGGTGACATCATGAGAGGGTATGTATGAAAGACTGTAAGCTTATTGGAGCAGAGTGGCTTGTGTTTGCTGTGAGTTAAACAGGATTGGAAGAGGTGTGTCTACAGTAGACTTAGCTGAAACTCAGAAACTGAAGGTGTACGCCGTGGATATCACTAAAATTTGTTACAAACGTGCTTACACCATGTGCGCCTGTAAACCTGTCTAAGCCTGTGTGCACGTGTGTGCACCCGTCTAAGCCTGTGTAAGTCTGTCTAAGCCTGTGTGCGCGGATGTGCACCCGCCTAAGCCTGTGTAAGCCTGTGTGGGTGCATGTGCGTGTGTTTGCTCTTGTTTGCGCGGAGCTGCCCTGGGTGGAAACAGAAAGGGAAAAGGAAGGAAAAGAAGTAGTAGGAAGTTAACCAAGGAGAACTAGCAGAGCTGCCAGGTGAAATCAATCAGAATCAGCGTGACTCGGAGGAGGAACAACCTGAGCCTGCCCCAGTAGGCAGAAGGAGGCGTGCCCAGTATGCCTTGGCCTTGGGAAAGAGGCAACACATAGCACATACACTGGCTCAGTAGGAACCCTGGAAATGATACCTCTCTCTGACTCGCACATAAAATAAAAGGGGTGTCTAACTTGACACTATCTGTTTTCAAACATGTATAGGGAGTGTACTATGTGCATCCAACATAGGCAGCCCTGCAGCACCACCTGAGGCATGATTGCCATGTTTTAAGCAATATAAAGCAGTGCTAAGCAGCTTTTACCACTATTTAGTATATGTAAACAAAATTGCCTGTGCTAACTAGCGCAACGTCGGGCAACGTTGAGCAATGTTGGGCAAGGTCAGGCAAAGTCGGGTAAAGTTGAGCAAAGTCAGGTAAACATGCTCATATTTGCTTTAATGTTCCTTAAGCAGTCTGGTCTGCCCAGCATGAAAATAAAAAGCAGTGACAGGGCTCGAACCCAGGATACTGTGCACTATAGTCACAGTACTGAACCACTAAGCCATGACAGCATTTCACTGGCACAGACACAGCAGAACAATTGTACACTAATGCAAACACAAAGAAATGCTGTATCATGCCCCTAAAGAGGCATATGGGTAACCTCCCCCACAGGCCTATGCAGACAGAGAACAGCAGGCCAGGCAGTGTGATGTGGGTTGGGTAGGCTATGAAGTTGCAATCTAATATACGTGACATTGGAAGCTAAGATCTGCAGTACAGTAGTATGCCTCAAGCCAGTACGATAGGCAACAGTACAGACTGAAATGGTGTACCTATGTACCTTACATAGCAGTGCAGGCCTAGAAAATGTGTATAAGTGTCAGGTGAAACCCTCATCCTATGTACACCCACAGTAACAATCAGGTGTGCCCCCTGGGTAGAAATGTACAAAGAATAGCTGTCCCCCTGTATGTAGAAATGTTGATAATCTATGCAAAGTGTCTCATGGAAGCCCTGCAGGCACAGCATGATCCCTGTTGATTTATGACACAAAGGTGAGCCCTGCTGTAAAAATACAACTAGATTTTCCACACACATATAGTATAAATGTCTATACCGGGAGTGCTCACACACTTCAACAAATGTAGTGGATTTCATTCAGCATCACACTGAAAGGTCATACTGGGCATGCTCACACACTTAAATAAATGAAGCAAATGTCAGGCAACAACATACTGAAAGGTCATACTGGGCATGCTCACACAATTAGGCTAAATATGGAGGTGATAATAAGGGATCTATGGACAAATGTGGATAGTCATCTCTACTTCCAGAAACACATTCACAAAGTTGTCAGAAAATCATGCTATGTGTTCCCACAAACTGCCAAGGTCTGTGCATGTAGATCAAAGGAGGTTCCCTCTACTCATCAGTCATCAGACCCATCAGAGAGTACCACAGCACACTTGTGATGAATCGGACTAGGCACCCTCAGCAGCTGGAAAGACCACTGAAGTATCTCAACAAGAGGATTACTGGCCTCAAACAGTTGCCCCATGCAACAAGACTGAATTTAACTCAATCTGTACTCTGTTGCATACTGTCTACTCAGGAGATCTCTGCCCAACAGACAGATCCATGTCATGGCAACACTCAGATCTGTTCTGAGTTACAGCTCAGTGGCACTAAATATACAGACCCAACTGATATTGCCAACATCCTGGCAGATAGGATCAGTGTTAACATTACCCCCCTCTCACCCATGACAGAGCACATCTCTATAATGGAAGACTGCAAAGTTGCTGTCATCATGGCTGCACAGGTAAAAAACACACTCCAAAGCCAGTATCACAGCAGCCATGGGACCAGATAACTTCCCAGGCTGTGTTCTACACAAACCACAGAATGAACAGGCACCACACCGATGTACCATGTTCAGTCATAGCCTTACCTCAGGCTTTGTGCCTGCTGAATGGTGTACAGCGATGGTTATCCCACTACACAAGGGTGGAGACACCATGGACCCCAGGAACTAGCACCCCATTAGCCTGATGAGCCTGCTCTTCAAGGCCTTGGAATGTATCATCATACAACTTATAAAAAAATACATTGGTAATCCCCAAACCCTGGACCACAACCATGTTGGGTGTGTAAAATGCAGATCATGTCTCCTAAACCTGATAGATGACATTGAAGCAGTCACCAGAACCATAGACAAGCGTAAGGTGGTTCGCACAGCCTATGTAGATCTTGCCAATGGCTTACAACACCACCCCACATTCTGGAAATATAGATAAACCCACTAAACTAGGTATAAATTGCTATGTCACAGGATGGGTTGCCAACTGGCTTACTGACAAAACACACACTGTGAAAGTAGCAGACTCCAAGTATGACTTTGGACCAGTGATGAGTGCAGTACCACAGTGTCCAGTCCTGGGTCCCGTCCTGTTTAGTATCTACTTCCCTGAAGTAAACTTTAACATGGAAGGTCTGTGGCTACTGAAGTTTCCAGATGACTGCAAACTAGGAGCCATAACTGTAAACACTAAAGATGTGGACATCCTACAAAAGGGCCTCACTGAGACAGATGGCTGTTGTCAAAGCCATGGGCTCAAGCTCAATGCCAAAAAGTGCATTGTCATCCCCTTTGTTAAAAACTCTGTAGCCATGAACTACAACATAGGTGGTAGTATACTTAACACTGAAAGTGTGACAAGAGACCTTGGGTTACAGGTGGACAGTGGACACAACTGTGATAATCACATCCCCACAGTAGTCAGGAAATCCTCCTATGTGGCACACCTCATCACAAAAGGTGTCTCATGCAGAATAGAAGAGGACATTGTTCCCCTCTACTCATCAATCACTGGAACCATAATAGGGTACAACACCCCTTTTGCTATGTACCTCACAAAACAACTACAACAACTGGAAAGCCTGCAGCAATACCTCACAAAGAGCATTAGTGGCCTGAAATACATGCCATACACAGACCATCTCAAAATGCTCCAGCCATACTCCCTCGCATATCGCCTACTCAGAGGTGATCTCTGCCTAATATACAAAGCTATGTCAAACACAGAGCTGTTGGACATGCTCCACGTAAAACACTCACAATCCCTCTGATCTTCGGACCCAAAACCACGAGTGAAATACAAAAGGAAGGGGTGTATCCATCTACCTTATGGATACCCACACCTTCAGGTTAGTGGCACAGCATGAGGCCTTGGAGACCATGCAAGTGCAACTAACATTGGGCAAAGCTGCTTATCAGATTGTAGCCTGCTACAGATCACCTACCTTGTCTCAGGAACCTCACTCAGTATTCCTGAGAATAGTGGAAAATATAAAGGTCCTATCAAACACCATTATATGAGGAGATTACAACTACCCAAACATTGAGTGGGAGAATTACTTGTGTACAACATCCTTTGCCCAATGTTTCCTCGAGTTTAAAAACTCTAACACCCTGGAACAGCTGGTCACCACACCCACTAGAGGTGACAACATACTGGACCTGATCATCACCAACATGGGGTACCAGTGTTCCACAACAGAGATAAACCCCTCGCTGGTAATATCAGATCATAAAGTAATCACACTGGACATCCACACCCCCCCCCCCCCAGTCAATGAAACCACTGTGAAGACATTTTCAGAAGCAAACTGCACACTTCCTAAGACCAAAGTGGAATGTTCCAAAGCCCCCTTGCTATAGGATAATGCCAATAATAATATACAATCTGCCAAATCATTTACAAGTGCATCCAATGAGCATCTACAGGGAGGCATGGATCGAGACATCCCAAATAAAACCAAGATGCACTCCTCCAAAAATAAGAAGCCAATCTGGTGGTCATCACCCATAAATAAGCTAGACAACAGAAGGAGGAAACGAACACATGACAGAGCAAACTTCACAAAAGGAAAGGCATCACTGATCATTATTAGGAAGAAACAATGATCGCTCATAAAATAATCCAAGGCCAGTTTCTAAAGACAAATTGCCAAGGAATGTAAGAATAACAACCACAAAGCCTTCGTTAGCTATACCAAACATGTAGGTGGCAACTTCCAAATATGCTGTCAGCTACTGAAAAATGGCAAGAAATACACTGAACCAAATTACATTGCCCACATCCTGGGAGACAAGTTCAGTGCAAACTCCCCCCCATCACCCCCAAAAGGGAATGTGTCCATCCCAGAAGAATGCAGAGCCCCAGACTTCATGGACATGCAGCTAAAGACAGCCCTCTTCAAAGCTAAGAACACAGCATCAATGGGACTGGATGGTGTCCCAGGCTGCGTCTTACACCAGCCCCAAAAGGAACTACCAACTCACCTACATTCACTGTCTAGACCCAATCGTACCACAGGCTATGTACCCAAAGAATGGCATACACCAACAGTCATCCAGCTCCACAAAGGGGGTGCCACAACAGAAACTGGAAATCATTGCCCTATAGGTCTACTCAGCCTGGTCTGCAAAACTATGGAGCAAATTATCATGGAACCCATAAACAGAGACATTGGGGACCTCCAGACCCTGGACTCTACCCAACCTTACCTTGTTAAAGGCAAATCCTGCCTCCTAAACCTAGTTGACTTATTTGAAACAGTTACCAAGGACATAGATGGAGGTGAAAGTAGTCCACACAACCCACCTGGACCTCACTAAGGACTTTCTACACCATTCCCCACTCTGTCATCATGGACAAGTTTACCAGCTTGAACATTAACAGCTATGTCACAGGATGGGTGGTCAAGTGGCTCACAGATCAAACACACATGTTCAGGGTTGCGGGTGCCATGTCCGACTCTAAACCAGTCACAAATGGCATCACACAGGTCTTGGTCCTGGGACCCCACCTGTTCAGTAGATACTGCTCAGAGGTACAGGCAAGCATGGGAGGAGTATGGCTGAACAGGTTTGCAGATGACTGCTAACTGTGGTCCATAATCGACTCTATGGCTGACACAGACATCCTCCAGAAGGGCCTTACAGAGACAGATACCTGGTGTCAAAACAATGCCATCAAGCAGAATGCCAAAGAATGCATAGTCATCCCCTTTGGATAAAACAAAGTGCACACAAATTACCACATAGGTGGTAATCCAGTATGTACGGAGAAAGTCATTATGGCCCTGGGGACACAGGTAGATAGTAAACTTTCCTTTGATGATCACATGGCCAAAATGTTTAGATATTCCTTCTATGTAGCCCACCTAATGTCACCTAATGTAACCCACTTTGTCTAGTCTGATGATGTCACCATCCTACAAATATACCTGTGGAAAAGAGATCTCACAGTAATGTGTATAGCGTGTTGTGTAAATGCATACTCCTGTAGTATCATAAAGTAGTTAGGTAGGGGTTTGAATCCTGCACTTGACAACTGTTTGCGTGTGATCTCCTTGGAGAGGAGCAACCATTTTTGGAGAGTAGTAAAACACCTTAAAAGTGGTATACTTATCTTTGTCAAGTCTGATGATGTCACCATCCTACAAATATACCTCTGGAAAAAGAAACGTCCAGTAATGTGTATAGCACACCGTGTTAATGTGTACCTAACTCTATTATCATAAAGTAGTTAGGTAGGCGTTCGAATCCTACACTTGGTGTGTGTATGTGTGTGACACCATTGGTCAATGTGTTGTGGGTTTTGCTTTTACTACTGTATGACATATCAGTATGACAACAGTATGTGCATTGCACGTCAGGTAGCTGTGTGGCAAATACATATACGTACATGTGACCTCAATTATTTCATAGGTGGGAACCCTGCTTTCTCCATGAACACATCTGTCATCTTTGCCAGAGTGTGCTGCCACTTTCCAGACCTTAGGTCACATCTGTATGCTTGTGACAAGGCCAGCCACTGTAGTGATCCCTGGCCTAGGTCATCCGTGTCACACACACTCATTACGGTTTCTATTGAATTGTGTGAGTGAGGGTTTATGGCTGAGGTATATTTCAGACCTGTTCAAACGCAGCAAAGTCTGTCAATGATGGCTATTCATTATAGGTGTACAACAACCTTTGTGGATATGCATGCAGACCCCTTATTGCTCATGTGATCCAGTGAAGGATTTCAAAATACCTTTGGAAATGTGATTACCAAAGGAGAGATGATGTAACACTTGGCTGCATGTACACATCGGTACCTGTTCAACATGTTGGTGGCTACTACCTATGTGGTACTGTGGGGATACTATGTTTCGTAAATTTGGATGACTATGCTTTGGCTGGCTGATAGCTGTATAGCATGGGTTTGACAACAGGTATCTGTCTGTATGTTACCCTTGTGGAGGATGTGTGTGTCATCTGGAGAATGCATTATAGGGCACAGTATGCATTTCCAGACATGGACGGACATATCCCTACTGTGATTGCTTGTAGCTAAGAGAGCTAAATGCCAAACAGGAGTGGTCTCAGGAATGAGTGCAGGTGAATACCACTGGTTACTGGCATAGTATAGTACCTGAAAGATCCAAATGTTACTGTGTGTCCTACATCTGTGTGTCAGTTGTCAATACATCATCTAACAATTGTTTATGGTTAGGCTGTTGAGGTTATGTATACTACCAGAATGCAAAACAATGACAGATAGAAACAGTATCACCCACAGCACAGTGCCAAACCATGTCATACACACATGTGTACTCAAGTTCCAAAATGTGTGTAGTACAATGCATACTGGCCACCAATAGAAACTATGGAGTGTTACTGTGTAATACAGGGCATGTCACCCTGCCAATGTGTCCACTATGCACGTACATGCAGACAGTGCACCTCCACCATGTTCACAAATGTACACCTGCAAATCTGTGCTACACACATCCCACACATACTGTCCACTCTCTAACACATGCTGCCAATACTACACACATCAGCCAAGTGGCACGTGGGTGGACAATACACTATTGGAACTAACACTGGTGTAAACAATACTACATTGACAATCATAGCTTTAATGCATCATGCCTGCTCAGCTACACCTTCAAGGATATCATTAAACTCTACTGCTGACAACATGCTAACATTGCTATACTGCTGTAAAGTCACCCTGTGCATCAGCACCATGGTAGCCTGTTCCTGAATCAATGTTACAGATGACAGGAGGTGGCACAGGTTTCATCATATGCACAGGGTGTGTTGTTGGTTTGCCAGAGGCCTACATTGAGCCATATAAAAGACATGTATGTGTGTGTGAGGGCCAAGAGTACTGCTATGGGCCAATATTGATGTAATGTGTGTGGGTATGTGTTATCCCTAGGTGTCTGGTTTATGTGTGTGTGTGTGTGTCTGCATGCACACAGTTCCACCATGTGGCTGCCATATATGGGGATTTGTGGGACAGCCACAGACTGTACCTCCCAGGCTTTACAGATCACCATCTCTGGCCATGGACACGGTACCTGTGCCTGACAGGTGTGCTACTGACAGTATTAGGTACTAAGCCAGACTGGGTACTATCCTCAGAGGTGGACAGATGTACACTGGACCCAAGTCCCTGCTGGGTCTGTCCAGAGCCACATGCACATGGTCTTCTAGGACGGTCTATGGACAGCCCACCCCCAACATTGCTGGGGCTGGTACTGGCACTATGGGAGCAGCTGTGACTTAAGAGACATCCGCGGCGACTGCCAGATGCTGATGTTGCTGGCATACATCCATGTCAATGTCTCAAATGTCCGGCACTGTCCTGACACATGGGCATGACATTGCGGAGGACATCTATTGTCTCACCCCAATGTCTATCAGTGACCTCAGTGTAATTATGGATGGCACCTGCTAGGTCACGGATACTGTCAATTACAGCAGTGTTATGTGCCCTCTGTGCCCTTAGTCCCTGTATGGTGTACCGTTCCATAAGTGCCTGTGCCTCCATGACAGCCTGGAACATGCGTGAGGTTGTAAGACCTGTGGCACGTCTGCCAGGGGCATGATGAGCAGTAGTGCTCTGATGAGAACTCCTGGACATCTGCCTATGTGGTACCGTTCCAGACATCTGGGTATGGCTGCTGTGTCAGGATGCATGTGCCATAGATCCCACACTGTTCTGACCAATGCCAACTGTACACTGTCCCTCAGCTAAGGGCATTGGTGATGGATGTATTGGCAGTATGACTGTGTGCATGGATGGGGTGGACACTTGTGTTCTGTTGATTGGTGGCCCAAAGACAGACCCTGGCAAACATGCCTGTGCCTCAACACACCTATCCTCATTATCACTACTTTGCTCAGTGACATCAGGTTCCCTGCTGCAGTGAACCAGCCCAAACTCACCACCTGTGAGAGGAAGACAGGAAACACACTTTATGACCTGTACATGATGTCAGAACACATGCACACATGCACACATGCACACATGAACACATGAACACATGCACACATGCACACATGAACACATGCACACATGCACACATGAACACATGCACACATGCACACAAATACACTCACACACACACACACACACACACACACACACACACACACACACACACACACACACACACACCACCAGCAATCCAGAACATACTCAATAGTGGTTGATGGTGGGGTACAGTATCACAAGCCAAACAGTCATATCACATGTGTCAGCATGTAGGACATGTGTTGCTCAACAGCATGCAGTGTGAGTGTAGACAGCCCTTGTTAATAACTGTATACATGGCTCTGATGCATGTGTTGTTGTTCAGTGATTGGCCTCACCCTGGAATGCAATGTCTACATGGACACAACATTACTGTGCAAGTATTGAAAGCTCTGCAATGTCCTGTGCACCATCATTCACAGGTATACATACCATGGCTGGATGTGTATCTGTGTGTCACATAGATATCCATTTCTGATTAGAGCATCTGTGTCTTTAGCAGATAATTGTGGACACAGGTTTAGCACATGCATACTATGTATACACACAGGATGAGTGGTGCATGTATACCTGATGGAATACCATTGCTCAACATAGCCATTGTACAGTGGTTATGGTGAGTGTAGGACATATTGTGTACATGCCAGTGCCAGCCATGACATGGCATTCTACAACACAACTGCAACATTAAACATCACACATACCCAATGTGTGTCATGTGACCTATACACTCCATAGCATTACAAGACATATATGTGTCACTTTGTACAAATGGTGATTGCTATGCATATTGTGTATAGGTGCATATGTTTGCACACACACAACACTGAGGTGCATAGCAGTGAATGCTATGTGTAGTACTGTGGTTACTGTAACTGGATGGGATGTAGCACCATGAGCCATCATCATGCAACATCATGTGGTCACTCAAGGCTACTAATGTGTGCCAGACCGGCACCTAGCATGCTGTAGCTAAACTGCAGTACCATGGCTACATTCACCATTTCACAGCCAGTTGTTACATGGGTTTGTAAGGTGCCCAATAGGAGCATTGCCTAACATGAATGTGTTATGTGTTGCAGAGTGTCGCACAGCCCCATGATAGGCCTCTACCCCTCAGGTATATTATGTGTGCTGTGTGGATGACATTTGGGATACTGGAGTGTGACCTTACAGCGGGTGTCTGAATACGCCATGTGTAGCATATTAACGTGTACTGCATATGACAATGTTGTGTATGTTGTGTGCATGTGTATCGACTCTGCCTATCCAATGTCCACTACAGTTTTGCCACAATTGTGTGGGATGCTCTGTGTATTGCATGTGTTTGAGGCAGCTACTCATGTCACTGGGATGTGCATAGTCTCACAGCAAACATGCACAGCATGCATTATGTGTAGGTGTGTTACGTGTACATGTCCTACACCTCCCCTATGACATGCACATATATTATGCAATATTAAATGTAGAACACACTCACCAGCATTGGTCTGCTGCCTTGCTGTCACACCAGAGGGACCTACAAGGATATGAGACAGTTTGTCAGTGGCAACAACTGTGGCATTGCTATTGTGGGTTTGCAATCTTACAGTAGTACAATGGTTGACAGTCACAGGCCTACAGATTATGTTCCAAATTATCAGTATTGCACAACACCAGGCTCCACATCTTCTAACTACACAGTACACATCTCACATATGTATGATCTACCAATAGAGGTAACAGTAGTCTACAGATATGCCATGTTACCTGCATGCTCCATGTCAACTCACTGGGTGGCTCCGGCGTCCATGATGATACATGTTCGCTGTTGTTGTTGGCTAGGAGCCAACAGGCTGAGGAGCAGCTCCTTCACTCTGGTGAGGGGGGGTGGATGACTACCCCACCACCTGTGGCAAGCTGTTGTCTACGGACATCAGACGCACGCTGCCGGACATGTCTAAGTAAATCACTGCAGTGATGGTGTACCTGCTCATATGTCCGGTTATGCATGCCTATGTCATTTACCCGACGGACAACATCTTGCCACAGTGTAGTCCGCTCATGTTGGTCCTGGCTGGTTCTTGAGAACAGCAGGGCGTAATGCTGAACCAGGCTGGTTGTTATTTGCTCATCCTCTGCTAGGCTATATGTAGGATTGCGATGGTGGGCCATGACCCTGGAAGACAATGAAACAATATGTGTGAGCAAGTCATGTGGCACACTTAACATTCTAAAGTACAGATATCACTGAACTGCCATATATAGCAACCTATTGGCTGTCAGAGGATACACACTTTCAATACCATATATCAGTGCTCAAACCACAACTGCCTGACAGTGCCTGGCATGCTCTATATATCAAACCATGTTCTGCACAGCAACAAAGAGAAACCAGTATGTAAGACTATACAACAGTACATGTCACACGGTATGCGA
This sequence comes from Protopterus annectens, assembly GCF_019279795.1. Lineage (NCBI taxonomy): Eukaryota > Metazoa > Chordata > Ceratodontiformes > Protopteridae > Protopterus > Protopterus annectens. The sequence continues at coordinate 194,836,414 of NC_056741.1, forward strand.
CACAATGCACCACCTAGCCACAGGAGGTATATATATCAAGCTAATGCATAAAGAAATATGTCATCCATTGTAATGATTGTAAAGTCCAGTTACAGTATTACCAGTATACTACACTAGTTGTTGGTGGCAAACCCCTGCCTAACATATGTGCACATTCGTTAGTATAGGTGGCATACTGCTGTATTAGGCTATACGTGTTGCTAGATACACACTTATATCCTGTAACACACATATGACCAAGGGCATGTTACAGGCATACCCACACACACATCAGACATACATACAAGACACAAAGGTATGGCAACCCAGATGAGCTTTACCTGTGTACCATACAGTACTGTGTGTCAGTACTTACAAAACATTATGCCTGCGGTATGTAATCTGTGAGGACTACAGGGAACACACATAACAGTGGTTCCAAGCAATGTGAACATACACCATACTGTGCTGTTTAGGCCTACAGCTTTAGGTAGTACTACAGTTCATACGGGATTTGGATTCACCAGCAGTACCAATCAATAAGCATACATGTACTGCTTTAGCCTACAATGGCACACCCAGTCCACACCAAGGGTCTACGTCAGACTGTATGCCATACTGCTTTTTCTGCCTAGCAATAGCATACACATCTTTTGATGTGATCAGAGCTAGGACACAAAATAGCATGACAGAAACAGTTTCCCACTAAGCTATCACACATATACAGAACTTCGACACATTCACCAACACATTCACCATCACACTCAGTCAACCTCACATAGCAATTATTGCAACAAGTACATGTGGGTGTGTATCAGTTCATAGGTAGGTAATAGGCTATTGGCCTATAGAAGCCTAGCCATATGCTACCCTGGCCTTTGACAGACATGTAATTTAATTTCACATGCCCCTGTCCAGCAGACCCACAGAGGTGATTCCCAGGGTGTATTTCCTATCTCCCATCCAATCATCAGGATTATTCATGACGACTGCTAATGAGGAGCTTGGTTTGCTATTGATAAGTGGCTTGTTCCAGAGTATGGGATGTCTCTGGGATAGGAATATGTCCCTCCAGCATGTTCTGTCTATTGAGGTGACAAGGTTTAGGTCCCTAGAGTGTGTAGCTCGTAGGGATTGTGATCTGTTTAAGTGGAGCATGTCCAACAGCTCTGGGTTTGACATAGCTTTGTATGTTAGGCAGAGGCCACCTCTGGGTAGGCGGTATGCAACACAGTCTAGCTGTGGTTTTGGGAGGCGGTCTGCATAGGGCATCTGTTTGAGGCTGGTATTACTCTTTGTGAGGTATGTCTGTGGCCTTTCCAGTTGCTGTAGATGTCTTGTGAGGTACATACCACATGGGGCATTGTACTCTATAATGGGTTTTATGTGTGATGAGTAGAGGGGAACACTGACCTATATTTCCCTGTATGACACACCTTTTGTGATGAGGTGTGCCACGTAGACAGATTACATGACTAGTGTGGCACTGTGATTATCAAAGGGGAGACTACTGTCCACCTGTGTCCCATGGTCTCTTATCACACTTATGGTGTTAAGTAGACTACCACCTATGTGGTAGTTCATGGGTACGAAGTTTTTACCAGAAGGGATGCCAATGCAGTTTCAACATTGAGCTTGAGTCCATGGCTTTGTCACCAGGCATCTGTCACAGTAAATATGACCCTGTCTCTCTCTCTCTCTCTCTCTCTCTCTATATATATATATATATATATATATATATATATATATATATATATATATATATATATATATATACACACACATACATATAAACATCCATTGGTGTACATATAGATATACATATAGGCACATATACAGTCCACCTTTCATGGTGGGAATATCAATTATGCGAAGGTTGTGAGGTATACAGTTATGTAATAATATTGCACAGTGTTGTGCGGAATGCATTGAAGATGTTCTCAGCCCATGTAGCTTTAGCAGGCCTCACTGGCTGCAACACTGCAAACCTGACAAATCATACCCACAGTGTTTAACCACCACATGTCATATACCAGCACTGTATGCTGTCTTGTTTGCCACACACTACAACCTACATAGAAATATGCACATAACAACCTTCACCAACATATATATGTCCACCCTTCACAAACAGTTACAGTATGTCCCTTGCTCTATGCACATGTACAGATGCTAATATATCTGACACAGACAGATCTCTCCATATGTGTGTGCCATACACACACAAGGTCCACACTCTTGTAAGTCTGTGGACCTCACAGCTGACCTGTTGGGCCTTGCTGCAACATGAACAGGTGTCACATGAGAACACACAATAATATTAGAGGGTGTATATATAGCTGCAAATGCTAGATTAGCATACTAGCCTAGTACTGCTGTTGCCAATGCTAAGCTACACCTTAATATGACTATCATGCATTTGTTACTCTGTCACATCCATGTTTATATAGCTGTATGCACTACTCCCCCAAACAGACATTGTACATGCTACTGTACAGAACACAGATAACATGGATCAGATGTTTGACATTTAATGCTGAGCTACATATGTCACAGTCATATCCCACTGCACACAGCTACACACTGATTTCTCCATGGCAGTAGTTATGCAGGGCATTTGTGCATAGATACGTACTGCTGCCACATATGGATGATTCAAAGTATGTAGAGTACTCTTCAAAAACATCTACTACATTTTTTTAATATCTTTTTTTTTTTTCTGTTGCTGTTGATGTAGATGTCGGTGTCTGTCTGTCTGTCTGTCTCTCTCTCTCTCTCTCTCTCTCTCTCTCCGTAGCTGCAATGAAATGATTGCATGTGTGGACAGCAAGTACAGCCTGCTTTTATAGGTATCTGCACATGTGCATGTGATGGTCTCTGCACCAATTGGTGGCCACCATTTGGTAATTGCATGCAGCCTGCTGTGTGGTAATTGCAGTACTCACTGTCATAGCAACCCAATGCTATAAATTGCTAAGTCAGGTAGGCGTAGCCCTTTCAGCTTTCCAAAGTGGGGCCCATGTTTGTTTGCTGTGGACACCGTTGTGTAAGTCAGAAGGTTGGTATACTTCTTATATCTGAAGCTAGGGGTGTAGCCAATGATTTGAATGTTGTACTCAGACCTGAATGTTGCCACTTCCAGTACAAAGTTGTCAGTGTAGAATTATACTCAATCCTACAAATGCTAACACAAGATACATGGGAGTATGTAGTTTCTTTTCTACTTATACAATTAGCTGCCATACATACATAGTTATTGAGATGTATTCATTTGGCACATGAACTGTTTGTGAACTGCTATACTCTAAATATTAATGTACTCACTTCTGCACAGTTTTTGCTTTTTTATTGTTGACATTAGCACAGGATGCTCATGAAACCTGGACAATTCCAGTACTGAGTATGCCTACCTACATCCTTGCTGGTCCCTAAACACACAGGTATTTTGTACGTTTGGGTGGGGATTGTCCTGCTATTGCTATAATACTGTGTGGGGGTTGTAAAGTGCTGCTGTATTATTTACTGCTAGAATGTCTGGTTCTGTTATCACAGTCATGTAATGCAATTCCACAACAACTGCTGGTAAAGTTCCACAGAACAGGTTTTGTGTTATGGCATTCCTAACTTTCCTTTGCATTCACTCATTCTGATGCATGATATATCTATTTCAGCAACAACATGCTGTATATCTACTGTGGCTTAGTGGTACTTCATGCAGTCTAGTGTGTCCAAGGTCCGGGGTTCGAGACTGACAATGGCCCTCACATGCAGGGTGACTAAGGCACTTTTAAGCAGTTGTAAGCGGGTTTGCATGAAGCTTAGCAATACTTAGCTAAGCGCACACTCAAGCAAACCCGCTAAGTACTGCTTAAAAGTGCTTACTCCTGCTAACCCCCGTGCTCATTTCTTTGAAAGAAAAGAAAATGGAGAGATAGGAAAGTGGTGAAAAAGGGGCACAAAGAGGGAAAGACAGTAGGGAAAACAACTCGGGATGTGAAGGACGGGAGTAGGGAAGGTCCATAGCTGCCCATTTCTTTAACATCAACAGCTGTTCATATGCTAGAAATTTAGAGGGAAATTTGAAACCTTCCACCCCTGAGAGAGGGGTGAGGACAACAAAGTATGTTGTACTGCCAATTAAATATCAGTTTATGTGTCCAGCGGACATGTGTGCAAAATGAGCAGCTATGTATGGGGGCGTAATTTTTTTTTGGGAGCAGATTGCCCTTTTTTTTTCAGGTGAGAGTGGAATGTGGGGTAGGGAAAGTAGGTATATTTGGGGAGGTAGGTTGGGGAGGTAAACAGACAAGACAAACAAGTCGCATACAGGGGCAGAATATGACACATGTGGTGGGTGAACACCATTGACGGGGAAGGATGTTTGGAAATCGCAAGCCCATGAGCCCACAGATGGCAACAGTGGAACTGAAATCCTCACCCATGGGCAGTCACCACTGCACCTTCACAGCCCAGAGGGTGGCTGTGCTGGGGGCTGCATAAGAGGGGCAGGCTCACCCGTGAGTTGCGCCACACGTGCCTCAAGCTGGCGTAGAGGATCAGTGACTGAACACTCAATCTCCTTACGCACCACAGCCCGGACCATTCGGAGGGTGATAGGTGGCCCTCCTCCGGCCATGCTTGCAGGGGGGATGAGCCCCATCCCCTGCAGCACTTCCATCCGAAGGTGGCACAGGGCCAATGGAGGAGGAGGTCCCGGGCTGGGCACCGGACCTGCTGGTGCCAGGTGCCATCGCCAGCTGAGGTGGGACAGGTGGGTCCGCTGGGACCGGCCTACCCATACATTCTATGTTTAGGAGGATTTAATGACAATATGGGTTGGTAACAGCCAACAGCATTCCAAATTAGTTGTAACAGCATGCAGTAGTATTCCCATTAACCCAACACACCATAGTTCCAACAGTTGAACAGCAAGCATAACACATGCATATATAGAACAACAGTGGACATTCCAACAGCATGCAGGATTTATTGGTTGCAACAGGCCACCAAGACTGTGGTATTTGAACAGGGCACATGCATCAAAGTAAATGCATATATTTATAAACCAATAGGACATATGTCCCAACAAATGTTTTGAGATTAGACATACCCATTGAGGTGTGGAATTGCATTGTTTATGCACATACAGTAGGGTGTAAAAAGATACCTCCATTAACAACTTATATGTACTTATAGTTTACACTAAATTCCTATTGACTGCAGGTATATATCCCCTACATGTATTATTACACTAGGCAATGTCTGTTAAATTGTGAATTGGGTTTTGCTAGTTCCTTATATACCTGACCTGTATCTGACATACAAACTGTCCAGGATGCAGATTTTACTGCTACGTATTTATATATTTTATTTATATTTATATATCTAAATATCGGGATGTGTTCAGGTGACATTATCAGTTATATTTTAACAGCCCCCTACATTTCTAGCAGCACACTGACATTTCTGGGGAACACACTAACAAACTACTCATGTGCCAGATTTACCTATACATGCCAGCCATGAACCAACAGTTGAGGACTGTATATATGCTTAACAGCTACTGGCACTCCCTTCATCCACTTTCTATGGGCCTACCCAAGTGTGGGTTGACAGCGCTTAATACAACAGTACTATTTCTATAATGCAAGAGTACAACAACATTTCGAAGAAAGTGACATGGACTCACTCCAGGAATTATACCTTTATTAATTACATTACACACTTTTCTAGAGGCTCTCTCATTTATTTGATATTACAGTGCATGCAGAAGACTTATTCAAGACGTATTATACCTTTATTAATGGGTTACAACACTCTTTTTCAGGCTCTCTCACTTATTTTACATAACAGTACATGCAGAGAAGTTATTAAAGACTTATTATACCTTTATTATTGGGCTACAACACTTTTTTCAGGCTCTCTCACTTATTTTATATAACAATACATGCAGAATAATTACTAACCTGCCTGGTGGTGCAGCCTTAGCAGCCTATCTGCATAGGCTTGCTGAGTCACAGCACGGACACCTGCAGCTGTGAAGTAAATGAAGTGATACTGAGACATATACCTATCCATAATATCGACTACAATAGCAATTTTTACATACTTCATTCCATGTCTACCTACTCAGTAGTGGGGCATTTTGCATCCCATGGGCCTCCTGTATCCACTGGTTCAGTCAGTCCTGCTTGCGTCTCTTCAGGTCTGCGTAGTGGTGTCTGACTGGCTCACCAGTCCATGGGATGCCTGTGGCACTGGTGAGATCATGTGTGAGACGGTTCCAGGCTTCCGCTTTGTATTCAGTGCCCTGGAACTGGCCCTGCAGGAGTCTGGCATCATGATTATGTATGAGGAGCCAAACCATCACTTTTGACTCCTCAATGCCCCACCGTTGCACTCAAAAGCGAGCGCCCTCTCCAACACCAGCCATGCTGCCTGCAGATGGGAGCTACAACCAGTTATGGCAAGTATTCCCACCTATGGAGCTTAAATATGCCTCATTTCCCGCACTTATTTGTGATTGGACGGTTTTTAAAAATTTCAGCTGAAAGCACACCTGCTTAGCACTGGGTAAACTTTCATTAATATGTATGTGTGCACTGACAGTGCATGAATATCAAAAGCTGCCATGGCTTAGTAGTTCAGTACTGTGATTATGGTGCACAGTATCCTGGGTTCGAGGCCTGTCATTGCTTTTTATTTTACTACTGGCCAGACCAGCTAGGAGGTGTGGCTGTGTTTAGCTAACTTTGCTCAACTTTGCTCAACGTTGCTCTACGTTGCCCGGCGTTGCACTAAGCGCGGTGCGCAGCTATTTGCAAACATGTTTTGTTTGCGCTAGTTGGCGCGATGCGCAGCTACGCACAAAACCATTGTGCTAGTTAAAGCAGTGCTAAGCTGTGAGCAATTATACTTAAATGTGCTTAATACTGGTAAACTTTGCTTAGCAGTGCTTCACATTGCTTAAGATACGTTACTTATGCATTCATCAGTATGCATAACCAATTCACCTTCTTATATATATAAAAAATATTGTTCGCTACTACATAGGCCATTTCAATGCTTTTTACTAAAATTTAAAAGATTGATGTCAATAATTATTTTTCTATACAGATTTCCTACAGAAAATAGAAAGGGGAGTGGAGGGACTTGAACCAGGAATGCCTCCTCTTTGTGTGAAGGCTCTACCACTAAGATATTGCTATTTGGCTTAATTTGCATATAAGTTTCTTATTATCCTCTTCGATGTCTAAACTGCTAACTGTAGCTAAGCAATGGGCAAACCCACGCAAACACGCGCAAATACGGGCAACTATTTTGGGAATAATAAAAAAAAAAGAGTTTTACATTTTATAATTGTACAGAGGTTTAGAATGTGGGGGAGTGTAGTGTTGGGTATGTACACATTTGAGCGGACTCGCTCATGTCAGTTGACATTTGCAGATTTAGGGACTTGCAGGGGCGTGGATATTTGGACTGCTCGGCAGTCCGACATGCCCCCTGCACTCAGGCACGTTCTGTGTTAGCCTTAGAGTTGAGTCAGCGTGCCCTCATGAATATGCATGGTGCGCTGACGTCTTCCTCTTAGGCTGCAGTTTCCGTGTAAGACTTATTTAGTCTTACATGGAGGATTAGTGAATCCCTGCCATTGTATCTGGCATTCACATGATGCAAATTTGAATCAAAATGAAACAGGGACTTGGAAAAGATTAATTGTAGGAGGAAGTGAAAGGGGTGAGAGAAGTGATTGGAGCTACCTGGTTTTACTCCAGATTTTTATAGGGTGTACAGGGAATGTTTGGAACAGTATTGGTTAGATGTATTTTTCCAAGTGCAAAGAAGGGAAAATTTGTAGAGTTAAGGTGACTTTTTTTATGAAAGCATGGAATAGATAGACATTATCTGGGTAATTATATGTCAATATGTTCATTAGAGTTAGAGGTGAAGATTTTTGTGAAGTTTTGGCGAAGCAGTTGCATGATATCCTGCCAATTTATATAATTTATATATGTAAGAATCATCGGGAGTTTCTGAAGGATAGAGCAAGGGGGACAGATTTAATAAGACTGTGGTTGAATATTTAGAGGGTGCAACAGCAGTTAAAGAAGGAGTCGGGGCTCTATTGGTCAATTTTCAGAAAACATTGGATCAAATTGAGTGGAATTTTATCTGGCACTATTAAGAAAGATTAAAGTATTGTATTCCCAAGTTACAGCATGTGTTTTCAGTAATGGTATTTTGCCCCATGACTATTGCTTTGAGGAGGGGCTCAATGCAGGGCTGTTCCTTGTCTCTGTTACTGTTTGTCTTAGCTATGTATGTGTTGGAATGTGTTTTGGAATCTAGGCATAAGGAGGATGCACTCTCATTTCCACCTGCCTCCTTTACTCTGACCTCCTAGCTTGCAGTTGATTATGTGGTATGAATATATTTTCCCGGGAGGAGCAGGAGTATTGTATGCATTTGGGTAGTTTGCCAAACTTTCAGGTCTGAGACTGACTATGACAAAAACTAAGCATAGTCTTTCAGATGTTTGCAGAGCTGGGCCAATACACCTTGCAAGATGGTAGCTAACATGGAATACTTAGTGATTTGGATGGACGTGGACAAGTTCAAATGAATGCTAGCCTCTTATACTGTATTCTTAAAAGAAAAAAGTAGGGTTTGAACGGAATTGCACTTAACCTTTTCTTAGTAGGGTTCAGATAGCAAAATTGATTTTCCTGCTGAAACAATAAAGGAATGGCAGAGGATCATGATGGATAATATATGGAGAAGGGAAAGGCCTCATATAACTAGGAATAAACTTTCTGCCCTGGTACACTCTAGGGGGTTGGGAATACTAAATCTGATAGACTATGCTAAAGCTGCAATAGGCTGGCAATATAACAGATGGAGGAGGAAGCCTTGGCCAATATGGTTTCCAGTAGAATTCTTTAATATGACAGCTTTTGATAGGATTTCAGGGACTGATGATTTTCTCAGAATATGGGATCCATTGGGATTGGAAATGTGGTATAAGGAGTAATCTGGATATCTCCACAATTGTATTAAAAGGAGAGGAGGGATTTTTCCTATGAAAAGATTATGTGCTAACCTCAGAGTTTGTGTGGAGGGTAAGCCTATCTGTTGGCAAGAATGGATGAACAGGGGGCGTTTTATGTTATGGATGCTTCTAAATTCGTTTTCTTCAATTTCAGACTTCAGAAGAGGTGAGAGGATATAATGGGATTACGTGGTAGTGAGCCTGGCAGATTCTGGCATGCACTTCCAAGCTGCACTTTTGCAAGTCTTGTGAGGCATTATAGTTGGAATGGGCAAGTAAGAAAAAGCAAGGGTCTTCTCAATGGCTTAGACATAAGATAAGATCGACTGTATTATATAAATTCTTTAATACGTCCTCAGGATGTGGTCATGGAAGTGTCTGATGTGGCAGGGATTATTCATTGTGTTTTTAGTGAGCAGAACTGAGGTGCATTGTTGAACTAATTGTAATATAAATAGTTATCCCATATAATTAGGTTTACTTATTTTTAGTGTATTCATGTATGGCAGTTCTTGAACCAGTTTTTAAATGATAAATTTAAGAAAGGAGATGGAACTTGTTGGAGATGTAGGTCTACAGAAGCAGCCTATCTTCATATGGTGGGGTTTTGTGAGGAGATAACTCCAATCTGGACCAGAGTTATAGATGTTATTAGATGGGCATTATCGATTATATTACCAAATTCTGTACATTTGTATTTTTGGCTGTTGTGTATTCCAGGCATAATCTGTTTACATTGGCTTGGGGATGGTTAAGGACACCTGCATCTTCTTTATTATACACAATTTTCACATATTGAAAGGTGTGTCCTGCAAGCTGGCTGGTTGCAGGATTTTTTGGTGATTTATAATAAATATGGTTCATAGAGCTGTATGGGGACAGATAGGGTAGAATGGAATTAATACTTTTCTATTTTTATGTTTTCATTCTTAAATTTTTGATATAGTTAATAATGTTATGACAATGTTGATGTGAGAAGCGTAGAGATGTAATAATGTTTATCCAATTGTGTTTCTGTTCCTTGGTCTTGAATAAAGTCATTTTGGTGAATTAAAAACAAACATAAAAATGTATGACTGTGCTTCCAGTCATAACCTGGGTGTTTTGAATTCAAGATATGGATGTCAAGAATCCATCTTGACAGTAAAGCTGAAGAGATGAATCTTGATGTATGTGTTGAAAACATATAATAAGCTTGGTTATGATTGGAAATACTCAATTGCAACTCTTTATAGTGCACAAAGCTTTACCTTCTTTCATGTACTGGAGAGTAAAAAGATCACACAGACAGATTAGTAAAAACCTAGTCAAGCTAGAGTTTTAACTGTTCGATACCTTAAACCTTCTCTAATAAAGGCCCATGGAAAATATACAAAAAACCCTTAAGGACATTATGTGTTCTAACTGCATAGCTTCTGAGTATCTATGACTTTTATTCTAAGTCTTTGTGAATGCATTCAAGCCAAGACAGCCAAACCCCACTAACTGTGACTAGACATATTTCAACCTTACAAACTCATCAGCACAGCATAAGTGGAGTATTTGGGTATAGTTTAGAAACAAATGATCTTTACACCCAGCTCATGTCCATAACCATTAAGGTGTCTACAAAATATCCCAACTAACATCCAAACCAAACAGTAAAAAGGTCACACAGACAAACCATGCATGGTCTGAATGCATCCACAAACACGTAAAATGTATATCCCGTGGGCCTCTATTACAGGAGGTTTAAGGTATCACACAGTGAAAACTCTAGTTTGGCTAGTTTTTTCTTATAGTTTTTACTAATTGGTTTGTCTGTGTGACCTTTTTATTTTTTTGGTTTGGATGTTATTTGGGATATTTTGCAGACATCTTAATGGTTATGGACATTGGCTGGGTGTAAAAACACTGTGTCTAAAGTATAGCAAAGAGTCCGCTTAATTTAACATTCGTTAACTGGGAAAGTCCAACTTGGAACACAGCCAATTTTCAGTTTAGGCCTGGGGAGAAATGTTCCAGATGCATGTCTTTGTAATGTGGGAGGAACCAGAGCACCTGGCGGAAACCCACACAATGCAGGGAGGACATGCAGATGCCACACAACAGGTACCCCAGCCAGAAATTGACCTGGAGAACCTCCTGCTGTGAGGTGACAATGCTACCGCTGCACCACTGTGCTGTCCACTGCACTTATGCTGTGGTTATAAGAAGGTTAAAATATCCATATCTAGTGGGGGTTGGCCTGAATGCTTCCACAAAGCCTTAAAAAATAGGAAGTCATTAGTATTTAGCAACTGTGTGGCTGAATCAGTTGATGTCCTTAATGGGGTGATTTGCATAGATCCCATTAGCCTAAGTTATAAGAGGTTGTAAGGTATCATAAAGTGAAAACTCTAGCTTGGCTATTTTTTTCTTATAGTTATTACTAATTATTTCATGTACTGCAAAATGTGATGAAAAATATCGTGGTGTTAAATATCTCATACTTTTGAAAGCTGTAGCATAAAATACTTAACACTGCCCCACAGACAACAACTACCACAGAAAAGTGGCAGGAAACTTGGGAAACTGTAAAAGCACTTCATTTGAACTAAATAAAAGTCTGAAAGAAGTTTTAAACAGCTTCCAGACCTCTTCTGTGGTGGAGGCTAACCACTGTTATTTCTCTACTGCAAAACTGTAACAGCACTGAGGGGTGCTGAACAAATGTTTGTTAAGCACCAGTTTGACATCAGAAAGATGATTAAGAAGCCTGTGGGTTCATAGAATTTGGAGTGTAACCATGGAGCTCTATGCACTACAAGAAATTGCAAATTACTCTACTTGCAGGAGAATAGGGGTGGTATTCAAACTCATTATATAAATTCTTAAAGGCTATCCATGCTGTCTGTGCATTTTCCCAGCTAAAGGCTTGATTCATAGAGACAACTTATGCTGACATGTGATGGCAGCAAATAAGCTAGAGCAAATAAAGTTATAATGAGATGAAAATGTGAAATAATGTAAAACAGCATATGCGAATTAGGCTTTCTCCAGCCTAATTGTGATTCATGGTCAAAGTTTCACGTTTTTCTGCACTGTTTTCATATCCATTGTAAAAGGCAATGGCACACCTATTATACTGAACTTGCAATCTGTAATGCTGCTGTCACTTGTGCTAGCCCAGCTATTTCCCATATAGAATGTTTTTTCTTCACCGAGCCAAAATTGTTTGCACCCAGCTGAGCTCATCAGTCGAGAATGCAGAGATATAGGCAGAGAATAACTCACTATAATTTTGACAATCAGGACATACTTGATAGATCCTGAACAGACAGGGATATTTTGAGAGTCTTAGTGAGTATGTATGACACCCACAGGGGTACTGGGTATGTATAGCCCTCACTATACTTGCCATGTGGACCATCCAAAGACAAAGTGGAGACAGTCAGGGCCTGCCTTGGGGATACTTTGACAATTCCTGGATGTACTCTTGGCAAATGTTGATCAGTACATCTATTTTCCAGTGTCACCTCAGGACCAAGCTATGTGTGCAGTGATAGATTACACCCATTTTGCAACTGAGACCTCATCTGTTCCATGGGGAGCAGTACAGCAATAGTAAGGTGTGCTTGTCTATCAATTGACAGGTGGTGTGTGATGCAAGCACCCCCAACATCTGTACCTAATATCCTGGCACTGCACATAATTTCAATATCAGGCCCACTGTCATACTCTACGATCTCTTCTGCATGGTAGATGCTCAGTAGAAAATATTTTTTTCTTTTTTATTTAAACGGTTATTCATGGTAAAATGTATTTCTGAATACTAAACCACTTTTCGTTTGTTTTACCTACCCCCTTTCTCTCTCTCTCTCTCTCTCTCTCTCTCTCTCTTTTCTTCTTTTTTACTGTCTTCTTTCAGGTAATGCTGGATTAATGACACCAGTGAGAATTCCAATTGGAGCTGCAGAACAGACATAGAACACAGCCTTGTGAAAAATATATATATTTTTTAATTTATTTCTGATTACTAAACCACTTTTTGTTGTTGTGTCACCCCCACTGTGTGCAGGGTGTTTACTCCATGTTGCATTACTCCTGTTATCATTGTCCAGTCTGTTGGTGAAGTGACCCATCCTATCACTGCAGCTCCCAACTGCAGTCTTACTATGACTAATGGTAACCATTGGCAGAACTATAGACCATGACATTCAGTTTAGTGTTTCCTTTCTTGTAAAAACACATACAGTAAAACTGATGCATGGAATAATATTTGTGGGCTATGCTGTCTGGTGCATGGTCTACTGTCACTGTTCAACAAATATTCCTTCTTTTGTTAAATTATAGATATAGATAGATATAGATATATAGATATAGATAGATATAGATATAGCTAGATAGATGGATAGACAGATTTATTTATATATATTTATTTCAGAACAGGTACTCATATATTCTTCTTCTTCTTTCGGCTTTTCCCAATTAGGGGTCTCCACAGCGGATCATCTGTCCGCTCATGATTGGCAGAGGAGTACGGTGTCGAGTTGCCAGCCCGGCACCCAAGCTTCCACAGAAGGCACACACACTCATACCTAGGGTCAATTTAGAGTGTCCAATCCACCTACTGCATATCTTTGGGATGTGGGAGGAAACCAGAGCACCCGGAGGAAACCCACGCGACCACAGGGAGGACATGCAGACTCCGCACAGAAGGCTCCCCAGCTGAGAATCGAACCAGAACAGGTGCTCATATAATTGTTTGTAAAAGTAATGCCTGAGTGCTCACTGACTCCTCTTAAGTGACTTTGTAAGTCATCATATAAGGAATAATCATATTTTTAACTGTTTTGCACAATACATTCTAGTGAGGTGGTGAACCAAAGTATGCATGTACTAGATGTCCTAAAGTATTACTTTAGAATTTAACATGAGTTCATACATTACTACTGAATGAAAATGTATCACTCAATAACTGAGTACAATGCTCCCTTTTGCATATACCTCACCAGACACCTGCAGCAATTGGACAGACCACAGAGCTTTCTCACCAAGAAATAACAGGGTACAAAAACAAGTCTTACACAGAAGGACTGAAATCCCTGTGACTATATTCTGTCTCCTACAGGTTGCTAAGGGGTTACCTATGCCTGGTTTATAGGACAGGCTCTGACCTGGTCCTAATGGAAATACTACACATTTGCAAATCAAACTGCATGAGGGCCACTCGCTTTAGGGATCTTAACCATCTACATGAGTATATTTACAATTATTTTTTCATGTATATAAATGTATGTATTTATACACAAACAAATATATATATATATATATATATATATATATATATATATATATATAGACATGCAGACAATTATTTTAAAGAAAGGATTTTGATTGAGTAGGCTAGAAAATATTTATTATTAAGAACATTGTATGAGACAGTCATTTCTTCCACAATATTAACTGCACATACAAGATTGCAAAACTCATTCAGGCACCACACCCTAGTCAGAGTGGAATTTGGGGGAGGAGGTGCAGTTTGCAGTGTCAGGTGAATGACCAGCACATAGTTATTGAGAGATGACCAATGGCATTATTTCCATATACATTTTAAACAATTCCCTTATATGCTTACAGTTATTTAGCAGAAAATTATCAAAGCACATATTGTTCTAAGTAAATGTGCTGCATTCATTTGTAACATAAGTCTGTTTTGTTTAATGATGGTTGAATTAAACAAATTGTTACATTTTTAGGTATGCATATGGCTTCTGTCTCTGCCTGAAAAAAAATCACAGAGTGTTATATAAAACTACAAGTTAGGTATGTAAGCCTTAACAGTTTGAAGTGTATAGGAAGATTCCAGATAACAGCCCTTCTATAAACAGACAAGCTGTGCACATAGATAAAAGTGTATCAATTTAAAGCAATGTGCAGACCTGCTATTTTGACTTTCATTAAGTGAAGTATAGGCAAAGCATGAGAATTCAGATGTGAGTAAATGTTTAAAAAATAAACAGCTGCACTAAGCAAGTGCAACAGTAACTGAATGCTTTTCAGAGTAATAGTAGTCAAATCAGAAGTGTTAAGAGTAAAAAGGTGTAAGACACATAAATAACAATATTGTTATATCGTTTCTATCTTGCCAAAGAGGAAATAGACTATAACAGCAGTCACCAATGTAGAAGACATATTACATTGGTTGAGGGTGCTGACAAGTATGAATAAAACCCTTGCCATTTAAAAACAGAAATGTTAAGTAATAAATTATATTTTCTGTATTTCACAGATTTCATTACTATATATAACTACAAGAGTATTTATACAGAATGGTAATAGAAGAACTAAAGTGTTTCAGTGCAGTATTGCAACCAAATCCATATCAGGCAAAAATTTCAACTGTATTGCCATTTTTATGCTACTAACAGTAAAGTGAAAATGTAAACACCACCGAGACTTGACAGCAATCCACTCAATGTTCCTATGTATGTATAAGAACTTTCCATACATTTTGTTTTAGTTCAATAAAGATTTAATAAAAATAAAACTGACTGATAATGATGTGTAACATTATGTTTAAATTTGTGTATATGACTTTTTTGTCTCTTTAATCTTTTTCCCTATGTTTCTTGTTTCAGTTATGTATTCCTTTGTTTTCTTTATTTTCTTTCACCCCCATTTCTGTTCATTTTTTTACAGATCCAAATTCCAAAGGAGAAACCCAGCTTCACACTCCCAGGATAGAAAATATTCACCCTCTGCTTGCCTTGGTACATTCTCACAGGGTCAGGGCAGTGGCTGCATTCCATTAGGTACCCTAGCACATGGTAGCCTGGCAGACCTTACTGAACACGGGCTTCTGGGCCTGGTTGAGGACATGGTGGAGCAAGTCACGGATGGATACTTTCAGCCAATCAAGGCTTCGCTTCAATCGGTAGGAGACTTCCTGCCCTGGTTGGTACCAAACACTGGGGCCTGCCCCTCAACATTGCAGTCCCCCATTGGAGCACCAGAGGCAGTGGAAATGTTTGAGTCATTATGGATTGGGAACATTTGTTGGGATGAGCTCTTCTTCATCCCTTCATTCTCTTATCCTTTCTCCTACATCTTCTTACCTACTTCCCACCCACACTAACCACTTATATATATATAAAAAAAAGAAAAAATAGGGTGTCTGTCTCCCACCAAAAACATAGTACCCCCTCTTATCCAACATCCCCAGGAACATATTTTGATGTTTTCCTTCTGTATCTCCCTTTTGTTATGAGTAACCAATTGAAATGTCAGGATCCACTAGAGCGAGTCCTGAAAAACAGAATATGAATTTCTGAAAAACAGACTCACATATATAAGTCCAAGACAGTAATTTCTTGGGATATTCATTTCTGTCTATGGTCTAGTGGTCTTAGAGGTGGTGTGTATCTGTTTGGAGGGTGTGGGGAGCTTGCTCTCCTGAAAAAAATGAAGTTTCAAGGAGAAGAGTGATCTGCTCATCTCTTGGGTTTTCAGTCTTTTTTTCAGCTTCCCAGCATTCAGCATTTTGAGTGCCAACATTTCAATAGGGAGCCTTCATTATGTCTTCCCTTTTACACTCTTCCCTATCTCCCTGTTTCTATTCTTTTAAGAAACTTATCAGTGTGTCCAAAGAAGGACACCACATATATAAAACATTTAAACCTCTTAGTTTTAAAATATTAATAATAAAAGTTGTGCTTTCTGCCAATTACCTTAAGTGTTTTAATCATGACTGTGAATAGCTGCATTCATTCATAATCTCTAAGTAAATATAAAGTCATACAAAGCCTAAGGCTTTAGGTACTTTAGACTTTTGGCTTAAGGAGACATGCTTATCAAAATTCCGTTGCATTTACTTTGCAAGAATAACTTGCACTTGCTATGTCTGCATATAGTTGTAGTGGAGCTCTTCACAGATAACTGCTATCCAACTGTGAATCCTTGGACTATGAATTCCACTCTAAGTGTATAAAAAATCATGTCAGGATCAGGTATACAGTTCCTGGACTTTTTTTATTTATTATTTGTTTACCAGGAAAATCCAACTTGGAACAAAGCCAATTTTCAGCAGAGGCCCAGGGAGAAATGCTCCAGACACGTCTTTGTAACATGGGAGGAAACAAGAGCACCTAGAAGGAACCCACATAAATGTAGGGAGGACATGCAAACTACACACAGAAGGTACCCCAGCTGAGAATCAAACTGGGGAACCCCTTACTGTGAGGTGACAATACTACTACTGCACCACTGTGCTGTTTAACCATTTTTAACCATTCTGAGCTCAAGAAAACTAAAGCATATAAATTACATAAGTTCAGGAGTGCAAGAAAGGATAAAGATGTGTCCATAATGAGACAGTGAAGGTACTAGCTAGAAACTGTGACTGTATTTATATTACAAGAGAAATGAAGACTATGATCACACAGATTTGAAGCAGTAGCAGAGTAAAGAGGTAAACATTTCCTGAGCCAGAACTGATGCGACACAAGCTGCTTGTTTTCACCAGTTTTCTTGATTTTTCAAACATACAAATAAGACTAAAAGATGGAAAAAAGTTAGTAAAAAAGAAACCAAGACTGACAACTTATGAAGAAAAATAAATGAAATGAGAAAGCTTACAGAAAAAAATCATGCAAAAAGTGCCACAGAATATACAAACAACAGTAGAGGTACCATTGTAGATAAAATTCTCATAAGGGCCAGTGTCTATAACTAAATGAGGAAATCAATACTAAAGGAAAAAAATATAATGATTTTTGTCTTTGTATGCCAAAGAAGTATAATTGATGAGCAACAGCACATACAAAATACTTTAAAGAGACAGAGCCAAAAAAGGTGGGGGGATAGGCAGACTGTTAACAATTAGCCATTGGTAAACAGATAATGAAGACAGAAATGAAGAAGGGACATGAATGCACTGTATTACAACTAATGTCAATGCAGATATGTTGGAAATAGTGGACATATTAGACAAATGATTAAATATAGTGAAAGACATAAGATCCTTAAACATTTAGTAGTAAAGAGGTATAACTGTGGCCCAAAGGTCCAAATCAAGAAAGAAACAGCAACATATATACAAACAAGATAGGACCACCACAATGAGATGCAATAAAAATAAAATGTATTCTTCTTGACACAAAGATAAGTGCTTTTGTGTGCTTCTTCTTCAGATCTTACAAAAACAGTTCACTATTACTTCCTATATATACTCTAACAACACATTCATCAGAAACACTTAACAGCAATTAATTAATTAATCATCCTATTGAACTCTGGATGCAGCTTCAATCAAGTAGTTTATGCATTTAGATATAGGTTAGCCATAAACCATCTACTATATCATGTCTTATAGCCAGATTTAGTCAACAGCTCTAAGTTTATATGGCTATGCATTGCATTAAATGTGCTAAACATCAACCACAAGGCATGAGAATGTATAAAACACATGAAAATACATATAAAAATATACATACATATATATATAGAAGTAAAAATAAAATAAAATAAAATATTATGAAATAAACTCTATTAGATGATGTATATATCCATGTATATGTCCATACAAATATGAGTATAAACTTTGCTTCATATAAAGAACAAAAATATAAATAATTTATATATATATTCCAAATTCTATTGAACTAAATTCATTTGCGTAATCGTGCATCTAACACTGGTTTGATACTCACAAAATTATTTAAGCCCGGATATATATGTGCACGCAATTTAAATATCCAACATAACTCTATCAGTTCTAAATAATTCATTTTATCACCTCCTCTTTTATTGGCCATTACAATCTGTAGTACTCTAAAATTGAAATAATGATTTATTTCAGTAACTACATGTTTTGCAAGTGCATTTTGTTGATTAGAACATTTGATATCATATAAATGGTTATAAATCCTATCTTTGCGTCTCCTTGATGTCATGCCCACATAAAAACAAGGACATAGAGCACAAGTTGCAATATATATTAAATTACTATCTTCACATGTAGCATAGAATTTAGGTAAAAACCTATAATGCAAAACAGGATGGCAAAACAGTTGTACTTCAGTTATTGATTCACACATGTTGCATCTACCACAAGGGAACGTCCCAAAACTCAGCTCATTTTTACATTCTTTCTTTTTGGTGTCAAGACTGTGATCTCTACATAATAGTCTCTTAAGATTCTTGCTATTCCTATAGCTAAATATCGGGAACTCACCTACGATGTCTAATATGGTAGAGTCAGCTGTGAGAATGTGCCAGTTCTTTTTAATTATGTTTACAATGTTTCTGTTATCATTCATATACCTAGTAATAAATACTACACTAGTGCCCTTATTATATCTGTTGCAATAAGTCCCAGTCATTTTTGTCTTCATCTCCAAATTATCAGTATCTGTAAAAACAGTTTTTTTTTGCTTTATCGAGCAAAGGTTTACTATATCCCCTATCCAAAAATAAGCTCTCCATACATTCTATCTGTTTATATAGATCTGTAGTGTCCCTACAGATCCTCTTTAGTCTATGGAATTGGCTCTTAACAATATTAGGAAAATCAAACCTGGGGTGCATACTTCTGAAATGTAATAAAGCGTTTTTCCAACATGGCTTCCGATACAGAGTAGTGTCCTTAGAAATGACTATATCTAGGAAATCTACTTTCAAGTTGGAACATAACATAGTAAATTTAAAGAAATCTGTTGTGGATTCTAAATATCCCACAAAATCATGTAACATAGTAATATCACCATCCCATATCAGAAGGATATCATCCACAAAACGTCTATATAAGAGCACGTGTGAATAAATGCACTGTATTGCGACTAATGTCAATGCAGATATGTTGGAAATATTAGTGGATATATTAGACAAATGATTAAATATAGTGAAAGACATAAGATCCTTAAACATATATTACAAAAATTATATGTACAATAAGGTATAAACAAATAAGTTATAAACTGGGAATCATACGTGACCCCAGACTTGAGGTACAGAGATTCCTGGGCTTTGTAAACACAAACACAAAAAATCTAGCCCTAATAGTCCATATGCCTGCAAGGGGTGAAAGAATACTTGATCTGGTCCTCACTAACATATGAGAGCACTGCACCACTCCAGTATAATGTCCTCTCTGGTAAAATTTACTCTTTTGAAGTGAAAATAAAATCTGGGACACCAGATAGCATCAAAGTTCTCGGATCTATTATAAGGCAAATGTTCTACTATTAAGTGATAAACTAACTAAATTTCAAGCCCCAAACCCCAAAACACTACTGCATATGCAGGATAGTTTCCTGAAACCCTGTACAATTATAGAATCTGGAGAAAATTAGATGTAACACCCAATAAAATTAAAATTCACTTATCAATCAAAACAAGCAACTCAGAGGGTTAATAAGATTTACAAAATACATATTTGAGGGGAAAAATAGCCACCAGGCCAAGGAAAATCACAAGGCTTTCTTTAGGTATGTCCACAACCTTAAAGGCAGCTCACAACAATGTGCAGAACTATCTGTATATAGAGCTACCTACACTGAGCTGGGAGATACAGCACATCTATTGGGTGAAAAATTCACCTCCAACCCCCCAAACCTCCCCCCCCCCCCACACACACACAAGGTGCCCCTCAGGAAATATCATAAAAAATCCACCAATTATCAGTAGGGAACAAGTCCTCATTGCATTCTTCTAGGCCAATAAGACCACATTGATGGGACCAGATAATAAGTGAGGAAGTCTCTTAAACAGCATGAAACTTGACCTATAAGGACCACTAGAATCCTTGTTTATTTTTTCAGACTGGGTTTATGCAACATGAATGAAGAAATGCAACTGTCATCCTGCTGCTCAAAGGTGGACCATCTAGAGATCCCCACTGACTACATACCCAGAAGTCTGACTATGTTCATATGCAAAAGAATTACAAAGCAGTTGATTAGCAATGACATAGAAAGCAATCAGAAACAACCCCTTTTCTTTATGTCAGGGGCAGGTCATGCCTACTCAGACTGATAGGCTTCTTTGAGAAGGTTGCCAGAGCAATGGCTGAAGCCAAAATGGTTCATACTGCCTACCTCAATCTGGCCAAGGTATCTGATGCAGCACCCCATTCAGGCATTGTAGAAAAATTCACAAAATTAGGTATAAACCCTATGTCACCTGCTGGATATCAAAATGGCTCACATATAGGAAATATGGGTGCTCATAGTGACCTCATGCGCGTATTTGGAGAAAGTCCTAAGTTCATGTACAGAATGAGATGGAACCTTAAGTTTTTGTTTGAGCACTCTGTACAATTATTCCCACAGGATATAAAAGGCACCGCTCGATGTGGAGCCTGTTCACAATGTGTTTACATATTAGAAGGTTCAAATTTAGAATTATGCAAGTTCCTTTTTTGATATTGTTAAAGAATGGGAACTGTGCTACTGCAGACACTGGTTACATAGTTGTATGCAAAACATGTGAATTTTATTATGTGGGGAAAACAGAAAGGCAACTTACAAAAATAATTTATTAACATTTGTATGGTATTAGTAACAAGAATGTGAATAATGCATTGTATAAACACTCACTACAATGTCAAGGGTTTGTAAAGTTTAGGTTTGGCATTCTTGAAGTAATTCCCAAGAATCCTAGGGGAGGTAGGTGGGAATTACAGATAGACAGAAGTGAGTTACAGTAGCAGTTAGGTTTGAATGCCACAATACAGCCTAGGTTAAATGAGAACATGTCAATTCTTCTGTTCTTAAGACAAGAGCTCAAGTTTTATAAGGAATGTTAAGTTTTTATTTAATTTTATTTTTAATATTGTTTTATTATGGTTTTAATTGACTGCTCTACATATTTACTTGTTTAATTGGCTGGTCTATTTATTCACATTTCCTGTGTCTGATAATTGTTCTGAAGAAGTCCCAGAACTGTAGTGATGAAAGCACTTAACTTTAATAAACTTGTTTGGTCTTTGGTTGTTTTCTTTAATTTTGGACCCCTAAGTACAGTAATATACTTAATGAACTACTTTTGCCAGTTGCCATTTCTAGCCTTGTTTTGTTTTTAGGAGTTTTAGTTTACCTGGCTAGTTTCTCGCTGAATTGCTTTGTAAGTGTTTTAGGATCGGCAAGTCTTGAGGCACATACACGTTATATGGTTGCTTGATTTCTTTCTCACCTTGGGTCCATTTTCCAAGTTTCAAGAATGAGTAGTAATGGAGAAGACACTACTTTGTTATCCAGAGAAGGGGGAAAATGTTTTTTTTTTTTTGTCCAAATTCAGATTTTAACCTCAGTTAACTTATCATGTTACTTTCACAGCAAGTTATGGATGTGAGCTTTACCTTGCAGAAACTACATCTCCCAGGTATCCAAGTACGGGAGAGTACAAAGGAGACTTATGACATCATGTGATCAGTTACCCAATCAAGGAGATTTTCCTAATACAGTTCTGGTGTCAAACAAGCCTTTTTGTCAGCAAACAGGACAGCTTAATGGAGGTATTTTGTATACTAAGATTGATTTTCAGGAGTGAATCAGTCAGGAAGTGGTCTTTTCATTCCCTGTTAAAAAAACGGAACAACACATTTTATAATTACACTTAATAATTCAAATATTAATAAATTTTTAGAAGAAATTAATAGTTCAAATGATGTGATTTTGAAATACCTTTTGTTCGAGTTTAATGCTTCAAAATACAAAAACATTTATGCTAAAGTTGAACAACAGGTTGAGTATAATTTAGAATGGAAGCACAAAATATTAGTTAGAGATAATGAAGAATATAAGAAAGGCTTACCCTCTGCTAAAGAGTTTTAGAAAAAAATGAGGTTGAACTGGATGATGTAACAAGTGTAGGGAGTCATATGGACAATAATTTTAGTTTAAATGATACATGAGGCGAGCAGCATCAGGAAACTAGAGTGGATTCTGATGATTATGATGTTAACTATCCACCAATTAGAAGATCAAAATGAATAGGGAATAGAAACAGGCAGAATCTTTTTTTATCCCAGGCTCAAACATTCAAGGGCACCGGGAGCAACTCCAGGGGACAGACTTGGAGAAACAACCAGTGGGGCAGAAACTAAGTTTTCTCCTTGATTTAAAAATGATTATTCTAATAATAGCATACAAACTGATTTTGATGGCAAAATGGTATCCTCCCAAGGCTTTACAATTTTTAATTATATAGATATGGATATTAACCAAACTCATTTTTCCCTTTTTAAAAAAGGTTTTAAATTCATTCCTTCTTCTAAAGTTGGGATTGCAGATGTTTTAAATGAACTTAAACTTTTTTCAAGAAAATTGATGAACTTTCAAATAATGTTTCAAAATCAAGTGATATATAACTCTTTGTTGGTAGAAGCTGGTCAGTTGTTTAAAAGAAGGTGTTTATTTAATCCATTTATTCATCCTAAAATTCTGACATATGAAAAAGTCTGTACAGCTGATATTCATACATTTATTAGTAAGAAGAAACATAGATATTTTAATTTGACTAAACAGGAGTCTGCACTTTTGTATCAATTTAGAACTAATGACACTCTTCGCATTATGAAACCTGACAAGGGAGGAAGGGTTGTATTAGTAGATAAAGTTGGCTACATTGGCCAAATTTTAGAGATTTTTTATGACACACATAAATATGCAGAAATCTCACATAATGAAATTATGATAGCACATAGGAAGATCCAACTTTTTCTTGAGGATGCACTTTATCAGGGGGTTATTTCAGAAGATTTATTTAACTTTCTTAGGAATGAACATCCATTTATTTCACAAGCCTTTGCTATTCCAAAGGTTCATAAAAATCTGTTGCACCCTCCTTATAGAGTTATAATAGTGACACATGATAGTTCAATATACCCCCTAGGAGATTTTATAGACAGACATTTGAAAAACACTACTGCTTCTATTGATTATTTGTTGAAGGATTCATGGGATTTTCTTTCAAGAATAAAGCAGGCATGGTTTAGTGTTAACTGTAGTTTTACTACAGTGGATGTTATAGATCTTTTTATCTCTATTCTCCACAAAGAGGGACTTATTTTATTCTCTGATATTATTTGGAAATTAAGTAACTCCATGATTAAATTTGTGTTAGAAGCAATGGAAATTATTCTTGACAACAATTGTTTCTCCTTTGAGGGAGAATTTTTTCAAATAGATAAACGGTGTTACAATGGGGGCAAGTTGTGCTCCCATTTATGCAAATTTGTTGATGTATGCTTGGGAAGAGAAATATGTTTTTATTTCTAAGTTTAATGAGGAATGGGTGGCATTTTTGCATTATTTGGAAACTATGTTTATTTTGTGGAGAGACAAAATACTGGCCATTGACAAATTTCCCATTTTTATTAAATAACATTTCTCTATTTTTCAAATTTACTAATACTTACTCAGATATAATATATCAACTATTTGGATGCTATTTGTATAAAGATTTTAGTAAAGGGACTTTTCTTTTGAAAATATATAGGAAGGAAACATTTTCTAATAATTATTTGGATTACCAAAAGTTAGTCATCCTGGGTATGCTTAAATTAATATTTTTAAAGGTCAACTGGTTTGGGTCACCTGAATGTGTTCTAACATTTACAATTTTAAAGGAGAAGTTGTTAAAATAGCACAGATGTTTTTTGAAAGAGGATACCCAAGTGATTTAATTTACAGAATTAGTGAAGAGGTGATTCAAGCATGGGGTTCTAAGTTTATACCCTTGTTGGGTCTGGGTAGAGAGAACTTACATTTCCCTGGACACAACATGGACCAGAAGTTTACTAATAATATGGTTTTAATATGTGGTGAGGGATCTAGAGAGATTAGAAAAATTATGACCAAAAACTGGGTTATTTTTAGAATTAATAGTGACCTTATGCACTTATTTGGAGAAAGTCCTAAGTCCATGTACAGAACGGTGTGGAACGTTAAGTTTTTGTTTGAGCACCCAGTACAGTTTTCCCACATAATATCAAAGGCACCATTCGATGTGGAGCCTGTTCACAATGTGTTTACATATTAGAAGTTTCAACTTTAGAGTTATTGAACATTCCTTTTTTGATATTGTTAAAGAATGGGAACTGTGCTACTAGAGGCATTTTTTACATAGCTGTATGTAAAACATGTGAATTTTATTATGTGGGGAAAACAGAAAGGCAACTTACAAAAATAATTTACGAACATTTGATACTATTAGTAAAAAGAATATGAATAATGCATTGTAGAAACCCTGACTGCAATGTCAAGGGTTTGTGAAGTTTAGGTTGGGCATTCTTGAAGTAATTCCCAAGAATCCAAGGGGAGGATGGTGGGAATTACAGATAGACAGAAGTGACTTACAGTAGTGGTTAGGTTTGAATGCCACAACACAGCCTGGGTTAAATGAAAACATTTCAGTTCTGCCTGTTCGTAAGACAACAGCTCAAGTTTTAGATGCAATGTTACATTTTTATTTAATTTTATTTTTAATACTGTTTTATTATGGTTTTATTTGACTGCTCTACATATTTAATTGTTTAATTGGCTGGTCTATTTATTCATATTTCCTGTGTGTGATAATTGTTCTGAAGATGTCCCAGAACTGTAGGGATGAAAGCACTTAACTTTTATAAACTTGTTTGTTCTTCGGTTGTTTTCTTTAATTTTGGACCATTATTTACAAAATATACTTAAGGGACTACTTTTGCCAGCTGCCAAGTCTAACCTTGTTTTGTTTTTTTATGAGTTTTAGTTTATACGGCTAGTTTCTCACTGAAGTATTTTGTAAAAGTTGCAAAAAAGAAAAACATCTGACAATGAAGTTTTATGCAAACATTACAATAATGTGCTTTACATGAGAAAATTAGAAATTTACAAAAGGCCTGAGAATGAAGTTTACATAAACATTACAATAATGTGCATAACATATCTGTTATAGTACAAATATATATACCCTGATAGAACTAGTTTCCAGTCATTGTTCTTTAACAGTGTTTCACAAACAATAGCATTCAATCCTGTGTGAATGTAGCAAATTTTCCAATTAAAAAAAAAACTTTATAATTTAAAAAAACTTTATGACTAATGTTGCTAACATAAATAACCATCGAAGATGCATCAACTGTTGCTACCAATGAACTGTTACATTTCCCTGTGTTTTCCAAATATTACAATAAATCTGCTGTAAAAATTCTCTTCCCTGATCTCGACAAGTACACCTTATCCTGTCTAAATGCGTGTGTGCCCAAAATCAGGCTTAGATTATCTACACATTTCCATTTTTTAAATAGGACATTTTTCATGTAGTTATTTACCAAGAAAATCTTTGCATTCATGGTGACGTTACCCTCCTTTCTAGGTGTGATTTCTGAACAAAAATACATCCTAACACCTGTATGAGATTCTTCTTCTTCTTTCGGCTTTTTGCAGTTAGGGGTCGCCACAGTGGATCACCTGTCCGCTCATGATCGGCAGTGGAGTTTTCCAGTGTCGAGTTGCCAGCCAGGCGCCCAACCTACCACTGAAGGCACACACATGCACACACTCACACATACGGCCAATTTAGAGTATCTAATCCACCTACAACATGTCTTTGGGATGTGGGAGGAAACCCAGAGCACCAGGAGGAAACCCATGCGACCACAGGGAGGACATGCAGACTCCGCACAGAAGGCACCCCAGTGATCGAACCAGAGAACCTCTTGCTGTGAGGCGGCAATGCTAATGAGATATGCTAGCTAAAAAAATTGTAAGTTGCCTACTAACAGTCAAAGAGCCCTTGCGAATAAGATCATCTGTACCAATATGAATAAAAACAGTTTTGTACTTCCTTACATTAAGGCACTCTACGGTCTTTCTCACATTCTCTATTTTTGCTCCTGGCAAGCATAACACTATTCAGTGTTCATTATCTTCTCTGTAAATGAAAGTATTAGTTCCTCTAATAAACAAATCTCCAAACACAAGTATATAATTTCTAACCAGATCTTAAAAAATCTTGAAATTCTAATGCAGTATCCACTCTATCAGTTGTTACAAAATAATGAACTTCATCACCGTTGGTCTTATTTCTCCCACTATCTTCACTGCTTATTACATTTTCAAGCATTCAGCTCTCATCTAGCTGGCTCTGTGAATCCACAGTTTTAGCGATATTGCCAACTTCTGTCTTTTTCCTCTTTTGTCTTACAGCAATGTTCTTCAGTCCTTCCAAGTCCAATTTTGAGTTCTTCTTTTTCAACTGTCTCTTGCCTCTTTTTTCTCTTTTGGTAAAGTGAAGCCTTTTTCTGTAGACAGAAGTTGTTTTGATTGAGCAGTGTTATCATTCCCTGTAATATGTGCGTTACATAACAAAGCAGTGTTACCTGTTTAGTATGCATTTTCTTTATTTTATAGACATTAATCAGTTCTTTTTTTGTCCTTTTTATTTGTTGTGAATGTCCTCTTCCCTTTCTTTGTATGTTTTCTTCTATATGCTCTGAATCCTCAGATTGCTGAATACTTGTATCCTGAATTCCAAAGTTGCCATCGGTAGTATTGTGTTTAGCAAGGGTTGAGTGATATTTACTGACAATAGGCACTTCCTTTCCTAAACGTGTTCTATTTGTACTTTGCCTAATATTATTTATCTCATCGGTCCAGTCATTAATACATGTAAAACCAACTTTCCAAGCTGTGCAAACTGCACAACTGCAATCATAATCAGTTACTATGCATTTACTACTAATAATGGTATGTAAATCATTCAGCTTTTGATGTGAGGAACACAGGTCACTAATGCTACCAAGTGTTACGTTTAAACATACATAGCATTTAGTACACTCTGCAAAATACTTGTGCTTTAGCAAATAATTAATGGAAACTCATTTAAATAACATGCATTCAGCTTAAAATGAATGAAGAATTCTAAACGGATAATTAAAATTAATTACCACAGAATTCAGAGATTTTAAGTAAAATTTTATGAGAAAAATCACACAAACAATATACAACTAAATATTAAAGTAACTACAATAATGTTGCTGCTCTGAACTACTATACCCACTGCAAAAGTCACACAAAAGCTGGATTTATTTTCCTATCTCTTGCAGTTGCACATCATTATAACAGTAAATATCAATAAATCACAAACCAACACAGGATTGTTTCAGATAAATTCTGGATTCAACTGTTCCATTTATATACCTTTTATTTTCACCAGTTTTGTGTCTGCCATTGTGATGTGGGCTTTGGCTGAAAAAGGTCCTCACACTAGTTCACTTGTTTGGTTAACAAATGTAAAATACAATAGAATAGAATATAGAAAGAAATATATAGTCATATTTAAAATAAAATAAAATAGAATACAGAAATATATAATCAATCTAACGAACAAATAAATAAACATGTTTCAGGAACTAGACGGAAAGGAATTGAATTTGCTAAATTATGTGCTAGGAAATAAACTTGCATTCAATACAGTTATTTCCACATCATCCTAAGGCAGAGGAAAAAGAGGAAAAAGAGGAACTTGCTATCCCTCCCATCCTTGTGTTTTTTTTGGGGGGGGGACTTCTCATTCCTGCCATATCCAAATGCATGCTGTAGGTGAACTGGTATCCTCTAAAGTGGCTACTTGAGTACATGCTCCACCTGATTTAATGTTTGCTTGTATCTGCAAAATACTGACATCCTATCCATTACACCGACAGAGTACAAGGACAGCTTCTGACTTTGGCATGACCTAGAACTGGATTAAGAGGGTAATTGGGGAAATGACAAAATGCAGATATTCATTTTCTTTATTGGTTTGACAGATTATTGGAAATGCCATACAAGTGTTTCAATTTTAACAGTAAGTGTAAATCTGGGGAACATCTTCTAATACAGCCATATCATTGAATTCCATTTTTGTGAGATGAAAATCTGAAAACAAAATACCAGAATGGTAATCTTTCCCAGGGCTAGTAAACAGTTGCCCTACGTGCCCTTTTCTATACTGTAGTGTGATCCTGGAGTTGGTGTATATATATATATATATATATATATATATATATATATATATATATATATATATATATATATATAGTTAGGGGGTGTGGTGGGTGTAGCCCTCCTCCTAGGTGAGTTTTATTTACTCCAGTGTGTGTTTTATTGAAGTTAGGGCAAGTGCTTACTTCCCCTGGGCAAAATATACCTTTCAGGTATTTCCTTTTCATGATTTTCTTCTCATGAAAACGAAATGTGATGATATGGCCGTTCGAGTATTAGATCCATATCTGGATATAAACATATTTATAACAAATTTTGTTTAACACTTTGCCAATAACTCTGTTGCCATGAATGTACAACCATTATATTTCAATTTGTGTTAGTTTAGTCATTTTGATAATGCAGCAGATTTAAAAATAATAAAATGCATGTTGTAGCTTGTCAAATGCAAAATTGTATTAGTTTCTGTATATGTCTGTTTTGGAATGGAACTTGAGAAAAAAAAGAAGTGGTATAGTCTAAGGAAGTAATACTCCGTAATGTGTCCTACTTCTGGCCCTTCACTTCTACAAAAGATTTGTTCTCAACAAGCTATTAGTAGTTTAATAATATAGCATAATATAACATAAAATTCATCTGGCAGCTTTATTCATAATTACACTTTCTTAAGATGAGATGCGACAGTCAAGCACACATATGTGACTGCGTATGTGATTGCAGAAAACCTTAAGTACAAAACAGCTGCTGCTCAGGATGAATCAGATGGAAAACCCAACAAGTGATGGATCATTTCTTATGCGTGAATGGAATGATGAAGCTGTTACGCACCAGCTCATAAAGCATTCTGTAGTTTTCTATGGGAAATTAATATGTCTGAAGGAATAGTTTGTTAAAAGATCTGCTGACTACTTCATTAGTAACCATATTTCTGGGCACTGGTGTATATCTTATTCAGTAGTAAAATGCACTCTTGATTGTTGCATCTGTTGTGTCATTTTTGTACACCTATAAAATACTTGGTTCACCTGTGCAATATCCTTGTATGTGCCTTCATCAGCTCTCATTGTTTACTATCATTATTTGCTGATTTGGCTTGCCTAAACTTACTGAAATAAACTATAATGATCTAGGCCATATTCTAGTGCAATAAAAGACAATACAGCTGATGAAGGGGTGAGAAATAACAAATGAAGAAATATTATCTTATACAGGAAACGTGCTCTGGACAAACCAATGATCATAAGGAATTTGTAGTGATTGCTGCAGAAGTAACTGATACTTAGTTTTGTGGGTTTTTTTCTTACCATCACCCCCTTCAGTGTTTGCACAGTAACTCCACTTCCAGTGTTCTGTTGGATCATTCATTCCTCCAAGAGTTAAATCCTATCTGTCCATCCATCCGCCTGTATGGTAAGAGGCAGGCAACAGGGTACCGGCCAGATGTTGGTCCTGTGCAGGTTCTTACTAAACCCTCCCAATAGGCACCTTATTACAGGTAGATCAGTCCAAACTAGCAAATTTCTCAAAATAATATATCAATACCCTCAGATGCAAAATGCATTTAGCTCCATTGTAAGACACATGCATGACTTTTATCTTGTTGTAATGCAGTTAACTGCACAAGTCTAAACTGGAGCAGGGTATAAATCCAGTGACAAAACAGATCTGTTCATTAGAAATAAATAGGCGTTTTACTTCTGATATAAAGACAACTTGGTTAAGTATTATTTAGGCCACTTCATGATGGGGTATCAGCATTCCACCATTTGATGCCATGACAACTGTCTTGCCTGCACTCAGTTTCATTCCATGTGGCTTCAGTTTTGCATTCTATTCCCTTAATATTTGCAGATGTTTTTGTTCAGAGTCTGCCTGTAATGCCACATCATTTGTGTATAGGTTTGTTGATCTGTCTCCTCTGAACTGTTTGCTATTGCAGTCCATCACCAGTATAAACAGCAGTGGGATCAGGGGTGATCACTGATCCACACCCACTTCAACTGAGAACTAGTCTGTATCCAAACACTGTTCATACTTGTATCACTGGGTTCTTGTACATAGTCTGTACTAATTCTACCAATGTTTCTGGGACCCTGAGCCATTGTGAGACTACCCAAATCAGTTTTCTTGCTAGATTGTTATATGCTTTTTTACGTCTAGGCATATCCAATTGGACTCCTTCCTCATTTCTCACTTTTTCTCCACTATTTGTCTCTCTACAAACATGGGGTTTGTTGTGCTGCATCCTAAAATGAATCCACTGCTCCTATCCAATCTTACTTTCTACTACTCTGTATTTCATTATCAGTCACCTCTCCAGTAATTTCATACTGTGTGGCAGGACTTTAATACCTCAACACTGCTCTCAGTTATGAATGACCTTCTTATTCTTGCACACTGTCACTAGGATGCTTATTCTCCAATCATCTGGGATACACCTATCTCTTTCTCTCTCTTGCAATACTTCCATAAGTACCCCTAGGAGCCATGTCTCCCCTAACTCATATGCCTTCTTGATGATACCAGCTATGACTTCATCTAAGTGTGCTACTTTCCTTAACAACATTTTCTTTAGTACTATCATTTCTGGGGTGGGCTCTTTTCCCTCTTTCATTATAGGCTGTGTATGGGGGCTAGTACCACTTCTGTAGGATTTTCTTCATTCAAAAATATCGGAAGTACTCCTTCCATCTGCCTTAGAATTCCTGTCAACTGGTGTGCAAGTCATTTCTGGCATCCCTATTGAATGTTCTTTAGCTTCCTTTCTTTGACCTGCAACCTGATAGAGTTTCTTTATGCCATCTGCTGAGTCACTTTCCAGGAGCTAGTAGAGTGCCTCGGATACCTTGTTCTGCCTTGTGATTGCTCTATTAGCATGTCCGTGAGGCAGACAATATCCCTTCTTAGCCAAGTCTGTTTTTTTTTTTTTTTTTTGCTTCCCACTTTTTACTGAACTCCTTTGTTCTTCCTTTTTGTATGTTGCTGGACTTCTCAATTCTTCCACCAGCTTTCCTTATCCACCTTATTTCCACCGCTAGATCAGCTGCATATCTAAAACTCTTAAAATGAAGGATGAAAAACATAATTTACCCATCCATGTAAATGTTAGTTCAGTAAGATGACCAATTGGTTAGCATTACCTTTAGAACATTTACTAATCTGTAACCAATGCTGCTCTCAACAGATTTCAAAAAGGCACATCTTTTACAATTGGATGACAAAATCTCCAAATTCTCCAACGAGAACCTCAGAGTGGACCCAAGGTATGCTGCCACCTCTGCCAAGGATCTATGTGGTCATTTAAATAAATACATTGATAGGGCATTCCCTACCAGAACCATATAGAGTGGTAAAATCAATAACAAACCTCCATGGTTATCCATAGATACAAACACACTATACAATAGAAGGAAGAAACTACTTAGATTAGTTGGTGAGGCCAGAAGTTTTCAATACAAACAGAATATTAACAACCTTACCAAGAAAATGAAGGCAGATATTAAAACCAGCAAAGCATTCCGTGATGAAGGGGTTTGGTGGCGGTATTTATTAATTTTTTTATCACTGGATAATGGTTATTGAGTGTGTTTTTGTAATGTGAACTATCTCTTGAATGTCATACACGTTGTTATTTCCTTTCTTATATTATTCTCTGACGCTGCTTTATCTACGTTATTTGCACTGCATTTCTCTCATGAGCTGACATTTGTAATTTCATTTAGGGTGCACTTGTGTGGTCCTAAATGACAATAAAGTTTCTTTGAATCCTTGAATCTTTGAATTTAGGCTAGAGTCTGAGGTTAATAATAATTATAAGTGCTTCTTTAGCTACATTAGAAAATAATTAATTCACATCACTGCTCTGTATGGCACATCCTATTAAAAACTAAAAGGTATTGCAAACAAATTAGCAAACATTTTTGCTGCAAATTTCCCATCTGAAACGATCATCCCCACTTCAAACATCTCTGAGTCACTTTTCTCCCAACCATCTCAAAGGACTGCCTCCTTAAAACACTCTCCAGAACAAAACAAAAAATACACCTCTTCCATTGGTTATGACAACATTCAGGCTATCTTATAAATAGTGTCAAGCATGTCCTCTCTGGTCCTCTCCTTAAGTTGGTAAACCTTAGCTTTGCTACAGGCCATGCTCATGAATTATGTCACACTGTGGTGGTGGTTCCCCTTCACAAGGATTATCCTCCCACTAACCCAAGTGACCACAGACCCAAGTGACCACAGACCCAAGTGACTACAGACCCAAGTGACTACTGACTCAAGTGACCACAGACCCATTAGTCTTATGAGTCTTGTCTGCAAAGCTGCAGATCCCATCTTTATTTTCTTCAGAGATCATGACATTACAAATTTGATCAGACAACAGTCTGGATTTATTAAGGGCATCTCATGCCTATTTAGTCTTGTGATCCCCTATGAAACGGTCACAGAAGTGGTGACAGTTGTTACACTTTTCCTGCTGCATAACTAGAGCTGGAAAAGGGATTTGGTGTCAAACTACTGGTATTGTAAGCAAGTTTATGACCTTAAAGATATTACCTATGTGACAAGATGTCTTGCAAACTGTCTCACAGACAGAACTCACATCATCAGGTTTGGTGATACTTCCCCAGTAAGGGAAACGTGACCAGTGCTGTTTTCCAGAGTTCTGTGTTGATCCCTTTTTTTTTACACTCATTTATAATTAATAATGACAACACAGATTTCTACTTGACTAAGTTTGCCAAGGATTGTAAGCTAGGACTGGTTGTTAAGTCAACCAGTAGCACTAATCCTCTTCAAAATGAATTAGTTTTTAAGGCTACAGTAATTTTAAGCGGTGGTGCAGCAGTAGCATTGTTGCCTCACAGCAAGAGGTTCTCCCGTTCGATTCTCATCTGGAGTGCCTTCTGTATGGAGTCTGCATGTCCTCCCCGCGGTCGAGTGGTGTTCGAAAGACGTGTGAATGGGCGTGCCTTCGTTGAAGGTTGGGCATCGAACTGGCATCTTGACACTGTAAAAATATACTGCCAATCATTAGCAGACAAGAGTTCTGCTGTGGCGACCTCTAACCAGGAAAAAGCCGAAAGAAAAACAACAACAACATAGTTTTAAAAATGCACACAGAAAAAAAAAAAACATTTCTTGAATCTTGCACATGAACTTGTCAACAAATTCATATCTTCTTTTGATGTTAAATTTAATTATTTCATAAGCTTAAAACATTCATAGGTTCATAGGTTCATACTAGGCTATCTGCCCTAGGGCATTTATAAGCCTAGCCAGAGTGTGTTTGGCTTTCGCCACCCATTTTAAATTAATTTTGCTATGCCCTTTTTCGAGGTTAGTATACTGTGCCTCTGTCTAACAGTGACACAGAAGTGATACCCGGGGTAAACCTACGATCCCCCATCCACTCATCAAGATTCCTCTTGAAGAGAGTCAATGAGGGACTCTGCCTAACCTGGACTGGGATTTTATTCCAGAGTGAAGGGAGCCTCTGGGTTATGAATCTGTCCCTCCAGCATGTCCTATTTATTTCAGTGCTGAGGTTCAAGTCTCTCAAGCACAAAGCTCGATGGGATTTGGATTTTCTGAGGTGCAGCATGTCCATTAATTCGGGGTTGGACATGGCTTTATACGTCAGGCACAGATCGCCTCTGAGCAGGCGGTATGCCACTGAGTAGAGCTGGAGTTTCTTTAACCGGGCAGCATATGGCATCTGTTTGAGCCCTTTGATCCTCTTGGTGAGGTACTTTTGGGGTCTTTCCAGTTGCTGCAGGTGTCTGGTAAGGTACATCCCAAAAGGGCATTGTACTCAATTATGGGCCTGATGAGGGATGAGTAAAGAGGCACGATGACCTCCCCGATCTAGATGTGAATCCCTTCATGATTAGGTGGGCTATATAAAATGTTTTTCTAACCACTTTGGCCATGTGGTTGTCAAATGAGAGATTGCTATCAACTTGGGTCCCCAGGTCCCTAATTACTTCTTCCGTACTTAATGGATTACCACCTATGTGGTAATTTGTGTGCACTTTGTTTTGCCAAAGGGATGACTATACACTTTTGGTGTTTAGCTTGAGGCCATGGCTCTGGCACCAGTTGTCTGTTTCTATGAGGCCCTTTTGGAGGATGCTTGTGTCGGCTGGAGAGTCGATTATAGCACCCAGTTTGCAGTCATCTGTGAACTTGGTCAGCCACAGTCCTTCCGTGTTGGCCTGTACCTCCGAGAAATATATACTGAACAGGAGAGGTCCCAGGACTGAGCCTTGTGGGATGCCACTTGTAACTGGTTTGGAGTCTGACATGGCTCCAGCAATTCTAACCATGTGGGTTCTGTCCTTGAGCCAGTTTGCAACCCATCTAGTGACATAGGGGTTTATATTTAAGCTGGTGAGCTTATCTATAATGCCTGAGTGGGGTATTGTATCGAAGGCTTTTGTGAGGTCCAGGTAGGCTGTGTGGACCACCTTCCCCTCGTCAATGGCCTTGGTGACTGTTTCAAAGAAATCGACCAGGTTTAAGAGGCAGGATCTGCCCTTAACAAAGCCGAACTGGGTAGGATCCAGTGTCTGTAGGTCCCCAATATCTTTTTTATGAGGTCCATGATGATTCTTTCCATAGCTTTGCAGACCAAGCTAGTCAGGCTTATGGGGCGATAGTTTCCAGGATCCGTTGAGGCACCACCTTTGTGGAGAGGGACCACTGTTGCTGTACGCCACTCTTTGGGTACATATCCTGTGGTAAGGCTGAGATTGAACAGTAGTTTTATGTTTGGGTTTAGCTCTTCTTGGAGTTCATGTAGGACGCAGCCCGGGACACCGTCTGGTCCCATTGATGATGTGTTTTTTGCTTTGGAGAGGGCGGCTCTTACCTGAGCATCTGAGATGTCAGAGCGGCAGCACTCTGCTGGGATAGATATTTGCCCTTTTGGTGTGTGGGGGGGAGTTTGCGCTGAATCTGTCAGCTAGGATGTTAGCAATGTCTGTGGGTTAGGTGTATTTTTTGTCATTTTGGACTAATTCTGAGCATATCTGGGAATTCCCACCCAGGTTCCTAACATAACTAAAGAAAGCCTTGTGATTATCCTTAGTGTCCTGTGCAATTTCTCTCTCAAAGCTGGCCTTAGACGATTTTATGAGTGCCCATAGTTTTTTGCTAACACTGATCAGAGATGCCTTCCCTTTTTGGGATTTTGCTCTATCATGTAGTAGCTTCCTCCTTCTATTGTATAGTTTGTTTATGGCTGGGGTCCACCAGACAGGACGTCTGCCTTTGGAGGATTGGGTCTTGGTTTTATTTGGGATTGCATGATCCATGCATTCCTGAAGGTGTTCATAGAATGCGTTTATAAAGGATTCTGCGGTCTGGGCTGTATTTTCCACAGGCCCGGGGGCTTTGAAGGATTCCACCTCGGTTTTGAGGAGTGTGAAATTTGCTTTAGAGAAGTTTTTCACTGTGGTTTTCTGGGCAGGGGTGGGGTCGGGATGTGAATATCCAGTGAGATTAGTTTATGGTCTGATCTTACCAGTGAGGGATACACTTCTGGTCTGGAGCATAGAGTCCCCATGTTGGTGATGATCAGGTCCAGTATGTTTTCCCTCTTGTGGGAGTGGTAACAAGTTGTTCCATAGCATTTGAGTTTATAAATTCTAGGAACCTTTGAGCTAGGGTGTTGGAGCTAGAGTAATGCTCCCAGTCTATGTTTGGGTAGTTGAAGTCGCCCAATATAATGGTGTTTGGAGAGACCTTCATATTTTCCAGTGTTCTCAGGAAGGCCGAGTGGGGTTCCTGAGTTTGGGAGGGTGGTCTGTAGCAGGCTATAAACTGGAAGGCAGTTTTACCCACTGTTAGTTGCACATGGATAGTCTCTGATGCTTCGTGCTGTGCCACCAACCTGGAGGTGTGGGTATCTTTGACGAATATTGATACTCCCCTCCTTTTCTGGTTCGGTCCAAGTTTTGGGGCCGAAAAGCATGGTATGAGGTATAACCTGGTAGTGCTGGGGTGCTCTCGGGAGCCTTGAACCAGGTTTCTGTTACTGCACAGATATCGATGTTCTCCATGCTAAGGAGAGTTTTGAGTGCATGCATCTTGAGGTTTAGACTTCTGGCGTTGAGTAGCATTACTCTTAGTTTCTTATCCCTTGTGATACCTATGGAGGTGGGTTTGTCTTTTGAGCCTTGCCTAAAAAGGCACTATGGGGGTAGCAAGAGCCTTTGCCAATATCCAAAGCCCAGGGGTGACAGGTGCAAGCAGTCCCTAGCGAAGCATCGTGGCTTGTCGAGCATGTCATCCCAGGCTGACAGGCATTGGATCCCCTTTGAATGACACCAATACTTAAGCCAATTGTTGAAATTGATCATCTTGTCTTCATATTGTGGCATCATTCTTGGTGAGGGTAAGATGCTACTCAAGGTCAGGGTCATACCGGCCTGGGCCACATGCTCAGAGAGCTCCTCTATGTCTCTTTTCATGTAGTCCAGGAGGTACGTCTCAGGTCATTCACACCAGCATGGACAATGACTGAGTCATATTTGTA
Source organism: Protopterus annectens (assembly GCF_019279795.1). Classification (NCBI taxonomy): domain Eukaryota; kingdom Metazoa; phylum Chordata; order Ceratodontiformes; family Protopteridae; genus Protopterus; species Protopterus annectens. The sequence continues at coordinate 194,873,915 of NC_056741.1, forward strand.
CTTGCCTTGGAGTGACCTGAGTGCTTGTGTTATGTGGCAGATCCTAGCGCCCGACAGGCAGCTCACCGTGATCTTCTCCTTGTTCAGCCTGGTGAGCGGGACATCAGTGTGCCTGACGATAGAGTCACCTATTACAAGTGTATCAGGTGTGTTGTTTAGCCTTAAGGGCTGTGACTGTTCGGCACACTGGCTTTGTGAGCTATGTGTTGCACGTGTTTTGTTTTGGGGTAGCGGTTGCTTGGGTGTCTGCTTTGGAGGTCTCTGCTGCTTAGGCAGATTTTTATTTAGAGCCTCCAAGTATGTTTTTGTGTGTTTATGTGTTTGGTTTGCTGTCATGGTAGGTCTATGTGAGACTGGAATTGTAGTGAGTGTGGTTTCCTTCTCCTCCTGACAGGTTTCACCAGTACTGAGTTGAGAGAGCTTAGCCTCCAGTTTGGCTATATGGTTGCATCTCTCACATGTGTTGGAATTACCAGTTTCCAATCATTCTCTGTTTGAAAGAAAAAAATGTATAAAATATTCTGAGTAGACAGTAATGGTTTCTTTGAAACTCTTGGCTAGCCTGCATGATCCGAACCATAGTTCAAATAACAGTGGGTCAATCAAATAACATTCTCTGTACACAGCTCTAAGGTATTATTTCAGCTTTTATTTTATCAAACATACAAGGGAAAAATACCTCAAACAAATCACATCTGTGGACATCACACAGATAAAATTTTCTAGCTGGCTTCAGTTCCAACACATGTTCAGAAAGTTAGTCAATAAACATAAGTAAGACCATTCACTGGAGAAAGTCTAGGATGTTGTATTAAACCATAACTAGGCAAAATCGTGGAACTGGATGGTTTTTCATGCTTCATTCTATCAGATGTTTAAAATTCAGCTCTGTCTTATTCTTTTGTTTTAAAACATTCCAGGTCAGTGCAGATACTAACGCCAATCGATAACAATATGTTTCATTCTTCAACCTAGTTTTCATCCTCTATTCATAAAAATGTTTTGTCCTATTTTATTGATTAGCCTTGATATATAAATACATTCTACCATTTTAGCTGGAATTTTGTATAATATCTGATCAAATTAATCCAATTTACAATCACGTCTAAAGAAATTAAGGCAGATTCTGGATAGCACCATCCTGCCGGACTGGACTTTATGCCATAATGGATGTTCTGATAGTAGTCTTGTGTCTTTTCTTTAGGTGCAAGCAAAGCCTTTGCCTCCAAGTTCATGTCACATTTCTTTTTGCAAAACTAAAACTGAGCTTATAGATAGTTATATAATTTGTCCTCTGCATGCTTACCTGTTAATGGTAGGTTATCGTTTTCTCTGCACATCTTGATGAATACAAGATAAGTGTGTTCTTTATCTTATTCTTATACTAGAATCATTTTTCTAAACATTTCTAGCATCCTATATTTGTCACAAAATATTGCTATTAATATGTTAACATACATTCTTCTATGGAAGATATTCCATTAATCTTTCAAACCTTGTAGAAAGCTAATTCTTGATTTTGTAGATGCTTTTATAGTAATGCATGCAGTTATAAAGTAAATGTTGAGAAGTCAATAGTAAAGATTTTTTTTTACAATTAACAATAGAAATAAGCTGATACAACCTTCTTTGGAAGCAAAATTAATATATCTGTGAATTTCCATAAGCACTGGTGGGGTGGGGGGGGAGTAAAACCTGATATCCATACCTTTTTCCAATCATATTCTCTCTGACTGTCATCTAAATTTCAGACTGACCTTGAAACATTGATCAGACTTATATTGTGTCTACTTTATAGATATTCTGTTATCGTCATTCATCAGTTTTTTTTTTTATAAAACATTTCAGTGTCACTGGTCTCAATTATTTTTTTTAAATCAGACAATAAACTGTTTTAGTGTTTTTATGGAACAGTAATATTCTCAAAAATCCAAAATGTAAGGAAAGCTATTCACTTTCCAATTTTCTGTTTTTTTTATTTGTTTGTTTTTTACAGATTGCATTGATTGCTGATTCCATTTAGAATATTTGATAACCGTGAGTCAAATACAGTTACTATCCTAGCTGGTTTAAGTTGGTCAGATTGTTGAAACCATTTTTGACATCTCAATGAAATCAATTCTTCTACTTGAAAAAACATTCCCACTGACTCATTATAGGACTTAGCATGAGCTGTACAACTTGTGCTAAAAAGACCCAGCTTCAATGACATGATAGTGTGTGATTCAGAAGCATGTTAGCTGTGATGAGGCAGTCTCTGAATTTCAGTTACTACTGTGATGTGCAGATCATTGCTGATTTGCATATCAGGGTAGTAACCTGCTATTCATGTAGGCAGTGGCATTTTCTCCTGTCACTCTGCCACACGCAGAAGTACACACACACACACACACACACACACACACACACACACACACACACACACACACACACACACACACACACACACACACACACCACAGTCCCTGAACCTGTCTCTGACCTGTCTGCCCTCTAATGATTTCCCCCAGTAATTGTTGAAGTGCTATTATGCCATGTATCTAGTATGTTCTCATGGCTAGTGTGTTTTCTACTCCTTAATCTCTGTACTGCTGTAAGTTCCTTTATAGTAATTCCAATTAAATTAATCCCTGGTATCTTATGAATCCCCCAATCCCAATCCCCACCGGGCTTTTGTTTAATATTTTGATTTCTACCTCTTGTCTAGTGTTTCCTCCTACCCCCTGAGCCCCATGGTGATGTTGGTGCCATTAAGGATCTTTTGATTTATCACTTGGGACTAGCGGGTTCCTCCAACCCCCATCCCCACAGTGAAGTATTAAGGCACTGCAGTATATGGTATCCCTGGTGTCTTGTGATCCATCCCAAGCCCTGACCTCTGTACCATGGATGAGAGTTAGTAGCTGAACATGACCCTTTGCTATATTCAATACCATGATGTTTAGGAGATGACCATGCTGATTTATAGGGTCTATATTATAACAGCAAACACTGTATAAGTGACCGAAAGACCGCCAAAAAAACAAATACAAAATAAAGTGGGGGGTTTTGTCCCCACATCCCCTGATGTGGGGGGCTGTGCCCCCACCCTCTTACTTAAATATACCAACTCGAAGATCACACCACAGTGGAGGAAATGGCAAAGTCCCGAAAACTGCCCAGTGATTTTCTTCCCTGGGGAAAAAATTGCTGTTCCGTGTCTTCGGGATTTTGTCATTTTGAGATTTAGCTGTCAATTAAACAGCGTTCGCAATATTAAGCATTTGCTTACTTAATAGGGAACCAAGTTACATAACTGAACAATTTATTTAAATTTAAATATTTCATTAATTAACATATGCCTCTCTGTCAGACTGTTTCATTAGCATTCAGCACAGCTGCAGAGCAGCCTTACACAGTGCCGGATGTTGTCTTACACATCGTGTTACCTTTGTGAATCTTGGTCATTGTATATTTTCAACTGTGCATTAAAATGTTGATACTTAATGTGCAAAGTCCCAGCAACCCAAAAAATATGAAAGTGCAGATGAAGAGCAAATATCAAATATCACCCTTCTCCTTTAAACTTGTTTCTTGAATGTAAAAGCCCCCATGTACCCTCAGTGTGATAGGTAAGCCCACCACCCCTGAGCTTTTATATATATATATATATATATATATATATATATATATATATATATATATATATATCAACTGCAAGATCACCATACCTTGGAGAAAAGATAATATCCCCAAAAATGCAACCTTAAACTTAATAAATGTAAGTCCAGATTTTCTGCCAGTCAGACCAGGATTGGTTAAGATGTTGTTTATGCAGTGGTTTGAAATTCCAAGTACTGGCATTTCAAGTGATTCCCATGTCCTTCCTAAACATCCCCATATATTAAGCTGCTAATTCTGGATGTTCATAATCTCCTGATAAGCTTTACATGGTAAAATAATTTATGCTACTGCAGCCACTACTTAACGTTTTAATCAATAATAAACCTTTGAGGATATTTGTCTGAATTACATTATTAAATGGAATGCAGTATTATTTTCGGCAAAGTTATGTAAGGTATTGCTACACTTTTAAAAGTAACAAGGGTTTGTAAATTACCATTTCTCTTGTCATGCATAATACAAATTCAGGTTTATTGGTCTGTAATTAAACTATACAGGTAAAAGGCCTTTATCTTTCCCTTCTTACAACTTGACTGGAACTTGACCATAAGCCTATTGAATTACTTAAATATGCATATTTTCAAATATTGGTTATTGTTGAAAGAGATCAGTACCATTCTTGATTTGAAATTAATTTTGGTAATGAATGCAAGAAATTATCCTATACTAAATTTATACACAGATAATTTATTTATTTATTTATTTATTTGCCTTTGTTTACCGAGAAAGTCCATCTGGGTAATGCCCATTTTCAGAGGAGGCATGGGGAGAAAAGCTCCATTTACTTACATTACATTATACTAAGTTCTAGTCAAACACAGAGTAGTTATGTTTCTATTTATATGTTTCTATTTATATTTGTACATAACCAGTAGTTACACTTCTATTTACATTTATACACAAACAGCAGTTACACTTCTATTTACATTTATACACAAACAGTAGTTACATTTACACATATACATTCTAAGATTTTACAGAGGTGGAAGTTACTAGAGAGAAAGCATACGTGCAACATTATGCATTGTGCAGGATGCAATTACGTATGTTTTGTCATTTCAGTAAGAGTTTGAGAATATTATGTTTAGAAAGTATTTTAATAGTACTGTGCAGTGAAAATGTTTTAACCCTGTGATGAGCATCTACAGGACCAGGATTGGTTAAGATGTTGTTTATGCAGTGGTTTGAAACTACTGAGTTTGTCGGGGAGTTTTATTTCCATGGAGATACATGTACTTTGTGCTATTCAATATCACATACCCATCTCCTCATTATTACTTTATTTTTGTAATCAGCTTATTTCATCTGTATTACACCTGAATGGGTGAATGGGCTTTTTAGTAATCATTTTATTATTTAATCTGTATTACACCTGAATGGGTGAATGGGCTTTTTAGTAATCATCTTATTATTTAATCTGTATTACACCTGAATGGGTGAATGGGCTTTTTAGTAATCATCTTATTATTTAATCTGTATTACACCTGAATGGGTGAATGGACTTTTTAGTAATCATCTTATTATTTAATCTGTGTTACACCTGAATGGGTGAATGGGCTTTTTAGTAATCATCTTATTATTTAATCTGTATTACACCTGAATGGGTGAATGGGTTTTTAGTAATCATCTTATTATTTAATCTGTATTACACCTGAATGGGTGAATGGACTTTTTAGTAATCATCTTATTATTTAATCTGTATTACACCTGAATGGGTGAATGGACTTTTTAGTAATCATCTTATTATTTAATCTGTGTTACACCTGAATGGGTGAATGGGCTTTTTAGTAATCATCTTATTATTTAATCTGTATTACACCTGAATGGGTGAATGGGCTTTTTAGTAATCATCTTATTATTTAATCTGTATTACACCTGAATGGGTGAATGGACGTTTTAGTAATCATCTTATTATTTAATCTGTATTACACCTGAATGGGTGAATGGACTTTTTAGTAATCATCTTATTATTTAATCTGTATTACACCTGAATGGGTGAATGGACTTTTTAGTAATCATCTTATTATTTAATCTGTATTACATCTGAATGGGTGAATGGGTTTTTTAGTAATCATCTTATTATTTAATCTGTATTACACCTGAATGGGTGAATGGGCTTTTTAGTAATCATCTTATTATTTAATCTGTATTACACCTGAATGGGTGAATGGACGTTTTAGTAATCATTTTATTATATAATATGTATTACACCTGAATGGGTGAATGTTTTTTTAGTAATCATCTTATTATTTAATCTGTATTACACCTGAATGGGTGAATGGGCTTTTTAGTAATCATCTTATTATTTAATCTGTGTTACACCTGAATGGGTGAATGGACTTTTTAGTAATCATCTTATTATTTAATCTGTATTACACCTGAATGGGTGAATGGGCTTTTTAGTAATCATCTTATTATTTAATCTGTATTACATCTGAATGGGTGAATGGGCTTTTTAGTAATCAGCTTATTATTTAATCTGTGTTACACCTGAATGGGTGAATGGACTTTTTAGTAATCATCTTATTATTTAATCTGTGTTACACCTGAATGGGTGAATGGACTTTTTAGTAATCATCTTATTATTTAATCTGTGTTACACCTGAATGGGTGAATGGACTTTTTAGTAATCATCTTATTATTTAATCTGTATTACACCTGAATGGGTGAATGTTTTTTTAGTAATCATCTTATTATTTAATCTGTATTACACCTGAATGGGTGAATGGGCTTTTTAGTAATCATCTTATTATTTAATCTGTATTACACCTGAATGGGTGAATGGACATTTTAGTAATCATTTTATTATATAATATGTATTACAGCTGAATGGGTAAATGTTTTTTTTAGTAATCATCTTATTATTTAATCTGTATTACACCTGAATGGGTGAATGGACTTTTTAGTAATCATCTTATTATTTAATCTGTATTACATCTGAATGGGTGAATGGACTTTTTAGTAATCATCTTATTATTTAATCTGTGTTACACCTGAATGGGTGAATGGGCTTTTTAGTAATCATCTTATTATTTAATCTGTATTACACCTGAATGGGTGAATGGATTTTTTTAGTAATCATCTTATTATTTAATCTGTGTTACACCTGATTGGGTGAATGGACTTTTTAATAATCATCTTATTATTTAATCTGTATTACACCTGAATGGGTGAATGGGCTTTTTAGTAATCATCTTATTATTTAATCTGTGTTACACCTGAATGGGTGAATGGGCTTTTTAGTAATCATCTTATTATTTAATCTGTGTTACACCTGAATGGGTGAATGGGCTTTTTAGTAATCATCTTATTATTTAATCTGTATTACACCTGAATGGGTGAATGGACGTTTTAGTAATCATTTTATTATATAATATGTATTACACCTGAATGGGTGAATGTTTTTTTAGTAATCTTCTTCTTATTTAATCTGTATTACACCTGAATGTTTGAATGGGATTTTTAGTAATCATCTTATTATTTAATCTGCATTACACCTGAATGGGTGAATGGGTTTTTTAGTAATCATCTTATTATTTAATCTGTATTACACCTGAATGGGTGAATGGGCTTTTTAGTAATTATCTTATTATTTAATCTGTGTTACACCTGAATGGGTAAATGAGCTTTTTAGTAATCATCTTATTATTTAATCTGTATTGCACCTGAATGGGTGAATGGGCTTTTTAGTAATCATCTTATTATTTAATCTGTATTACATCTGAATGGGTGAATGGACTTTTTAGTAATCATCTTATTATTTAATCTGTATTACATCTGAATGGGTGAATGTTTTTTTAGTAATCATCTTATTATTTAATCTGTATTACACCTGAATGGGTGAATGGGCTTTTTAGTAATCATCTTATTATTTAATCTGTATTACACCTGAATGGGTGAATGGACTTTTTAGTAATCATCTTATTATTTAATCTGTATTACACCTGAATGGGTGAATGGGCTTTTTAGTAATCATCTTATTATTTAATCTGTGTTACACCTGAATGGGTGAATGGACTTTTTAGTAATCATCTTATTATTTAATCTGTGTTACACCTGAATGGGTGAATGGGCTTTTTAGTAATCATCTTATTATTTAATCTGTATTACACCTGAATGGGTGAATGGACTTTTTAGTAATCATCTTATTATTTAATCTGTATTACATCTGAATGGGTGAATGGACTTTTTAGTAATCATCTTATTATTTAATCTGTGTTACACCTGAATGGGTGAATGGGCTTTTTAGTAATCATCTTATTATTTAATCTGTATTACACCTGAATGGGTGAATGTTTTTTTTAGTAATCATCTTATTATTTAATCTGTATTACACCTGAATGGGTGAATGGGCTTTTTAGTAATCATCTTATTATTTAATCTGTATTACACCTGAATGGGTGAATGGGCTTTTTAGTAATCATCTTATTATTTAATCTGTATTACACCTGAATGGGTGAATGGGATTTTTAGTAATCAGCTTATTATTTAATCTGTGTTACACCTGAATGGGTGAATGGGCTTTTTAGTAATCATCTTATTCGTTAATCTGTATTACACCTGAATGGGTGAATGGGCCATTTTTTTGTTTGCAACAAAACACAGAGTAAACTGAAATGAACTTTCACTCAAGATGCAGTATTCATTTAGTAAGTAAATTTTTAATGGAAATATTCTAAAAAGTCTTATCAGTCACAGACAGATTTCTGGACTTCTGGTACAAACTCAGTGAGCTTTGTTACCTGAAGGACTAATGCAATGGCTATTATTTTAACTTGAAAGGATAAGTTTGCAACACGGAATATGCAGTGGTGTATATTTTTCACCATTTGGCTTTGTGCTGTTTCAACCGTCATGCTGCTGACCCAAGTTAAATAGGATTGTTATAACTCTTTAAATGTACATGATGGTACTGCCAACATTTCCTGTGTTTGCTGTAATTTCTTTTTCTTATTTTACTAAAAGAAACAATTAAATAGACCATTAGAATAAATGGAATGGTCTTAGGAGCTGTTGTTAAAACTAATTCCATAATGTCCTGCTGATAAGTAGAGGCAGCATTTTGGATCGTGATAGGCAGATGAAAGAGATTAAATGAATCAACAGATGAAATGTGAAATTTAGAAGAAAGACTCTTAACTGGAAATAATCATTGTATGTACTCTATAACTGATCCAGGAATATGAATCATTAGTAATTTGTCAGTGCATGTAAGAAGCATCTTATAGATACAGAATACACAATCCTTAAATGAATCTCTTGTTTCTATTTTACTAAAATGTTAGACATATTAAATATCTTTCCAAAATGTAGTTACCTTTAATGCACAGAATTAGTGGCCAGGATTACTATATTTTATTTTTCATGATTTCTCTAGCAGCTGTATCGCTTTCTCCCTCTAAGATACCAAGCATTTTACTTGCAGATCTATAAATTATCTTGCATCTCACTTCTGCACCTGTGTTCAGCAAATAAGGTATCTTTTAAGTCAGTCATTTCAGTCACAGATATGACAAAATCTCTCTGCTACACTTACTTTAGTTTTTAAAAGTAAAATATGGACCAAAGCCAAACCACATTAAAGTTACTAGTAAGTAAAACTATATGTCAGTAACAGTACACTTTAAAATGTTTGCCTGAGATGTTTCTAAGTAATAAACCACAGCATCATATTTTCATAGTTCACTGTGAGGTACTTATTCCTGTAATAAGCTGCAAGATCGCACACTGCTGTATAGCTGCTAATATGCTGATGTTACATTTTTTCCTATACATATTTGTGAACTTTTTCTGAAGCATGTTGGGTTGTCTGCTTATCTATTTGTCTTTCTCACAATTAATGTGTACAAAGTGAGCATGTGAAATCTAATTTCTTCAAACTACCACCCTTAACTAAAAAAAAAAATCAGTAATGCATTTAAAAAATTAGTTTCTTTTGATACATATAAAACACTAGAATGACTTTCTAAGACTTTCTCAGTACACATTTCCAAGCATTGCAATGCAGTAGGTTCTCACTGAATATATTTTCTGTGTCATGAAGCTAGATGCTGTCCTTGTGTTAGGTTCTTATAATGGCAGTGCCAATTCATAATGTGTTCACTTCTCCATCTTTTTGGATTCATGGCAGAGATAATCTTTGTCAGAGAATCAGTTGTCAGAAGGTTTTTGTGTATTTTTTTTTCAAAGTGTACTCTACACTTGTAACTAGGGAAGTGTTTAGAAATAATAAGGCTTTCCAAATCACCAGAAAGTTTAGGGTTGTAAAGAATATACAACACATCTAAAATTCCATAGTATGCCTGTCAAACCAATTAACAAGACTTTTAAGTGATGGTAAAGTATGACTTGTCACCTCAGAAAATTCTGTTAAGCAAAGGAATAAAACAGATGGAAGTTATTCCCTTTAGGGTACCACCAGCAAAGTCCCAATGTCAGCTGGTAAAAAAATAATTTACATAATCGTACCACATGAGGTTGATGTCCTCACTGAGTGTCAGCTACCAGTATGTGTCAAAGTAATATAATTAAAAAATACAAATCCAAAGAAATCAACATGGTATTTGTTTACATGCCACAGTACCAAAGAGAAAAGCTGTACCTTATCAATGTACTGCATTATATGTAACCATGCTAAGTAATACCAAATATACAACAATCTAGTATGTATATGAAACCTTTATTCGTAGCACTTAAATGGCTAAATAATTTGAATTAAAAAAGACATGTTAATTAAAAAATGATAACTGATAAGTTTCTGGTCTACTCCCAAAGGCAGTTGTATGTCAGGTATCTAAAATACACCATCCTATTAAATAGAAAGCAGCAATCAGTATTTCCAATGCTTTCTGTTCCACATATGGAAATATTTTAGGACATCTTTGTGATAAAACGGATTGACTGAATCATTATTTTTAGCAGAATGCTCAGTGCATTCATAATGTGATTGTATAAATAATATTCCATAGAGTATGCACTGTTGAAGAAAATCCTAAAACCTATACACTAACATCATAACTTTTAGTCTTTGTGGAAGACAGCTGTTGCTCAGATGATGCCCACTTGCGGAATACAACTTAGTTCAATCTTCTTGCTGTAAAACTATGGTTATCAATAGGAGTTTTTTCACTTTTCCTTGTTATAATGATCAGCAAAGCTTTCTCTGAAGTATACAGGATCAAAATTTTCTATAAGAATTATAACAGCAGATTTAATATGTATATTCTGTGAGCTGGGATAGCATCTAAACATGAAAATACAGTGAATAACTAAGATGGATATAGCATTTTGAGGATATTGAATATAGTGTTAAAGCTATTTAAATATGACACGGGTGTTTATGGAAAACTGTAAACTTCACACTTTATGAAAAACTCTGGGCCAAAAATGAAAACCTTCCACGAATGCAGTGCATCGACTCAGTAACCTTCTCTGAAAAAGTAGATGAGAATTGCAGTGAAGTCTGCAAGAAGCCACATTACTGAAGAAAAGGTGAAATATAGTCAAAAAATCCAAACCAGTTACACTGAAAAATTAAAAAAAATCACCCTGGTGACCCTCCCACACTAACCACTGCAATCTGAGGATCCCTCACCAGTCCTTTTTACAGCTGTTTACTCTTTCTAGTGACAATGACAATATCTGGCCCTTCAATGCCCTATATATCTTATATGAAATTATACATAAACATCATGCTACTGTGAACAGTTAGAGGCACAATTCCCAAGAGAAAATCTGTCATATATTCATAATGAAATTCATAATGAAAATTGTTGTCTAAAATTTTCATTTTAATTACTGTCACTATTAACCTTTCACATCAAACAGAAATTATTCCGCCAGTTTAAAAAACTGTCACAATTACTCCATTTCCATTACTCTACAGCCTACCCAATTAGAATACTCTTGGCCAATAATGCCTACCCAATTAGAATACTCTTGGCCAATCATATTATTTCCTCACCTAGCTAAATCTTTGAGAAACATGTCTACTGGCAAATACTTAGCCATCTAATTCTAGTCTGTATACGCAGCAATGTACAACATGGCTTTAGTCCTGCATTCAGTACTAGTGCAGCTCTGTCACGGCAACTGATCTTGTTTACCCTATTATAGACAAAGGACTTCTTAGAAATGAGCTTTGCAACTTACAGACTGCTTACTAATACTCACCAAGAAAAAAAAACATAAAAAAAGCATTCTAGTCTAGGATTCTTTTTCATGATTACCAATGTTGGAACCTGCTCTGAGATTACCAACTAATCTGTGTTATTTCTGTGTAGTATGCATGCTCTGATTGTCTTTCTGGTCCATTACTATCTGGTATCCCACAGGGTTTGAGTCTTAGAATCAGCTTTTTTTCTCTCCTCATGATTATCTTTTCTTTCTTTTCTTTTTAAGTAACTTTCTCTCTTCTCTCTTCTCTCTTCTCCCCGTCTTAAAAACTAACTTTATGAATGCAATGTTCTTGTGGAATGCCTCTCATCCAGACTCATACAGTCATCACTTCCAGATCAATGTATCTATCTCCTGCCACTGGTTGAACAATAAATTCATATTAGATGCAGATAAAACCAAAACCACTGCATGCAATTCCCTGCAATGGCTTAGATGAAGCCTTTTTTGCATCTGACATTCAATTATTACTGAAAACAATTATAAGCACCCATGTATCTATCTATACTCCACCCTCACTTTCATTGATACTGAGAAACCACAAGTAAGATACGTTCCACAATCAGATTTGCTTATATATTCTCTAATCACCTTACTTCTAAACGAAGGAAGCTTATTGCTAAAGGGCACTTATCCCCCTTTAGACTACTTGCTAACCATAAGTAACTCTGACATCGCATCCACCCTCCAGCAACATTTAACAGAGCTTGTCTCTTCACAAACTTAGTAGAACAATGCATTCACAACTACAGCCTTGATACTTCAATTAATAATCCATGCATTAATACAGAGAGTAACTTCATACTCAGCACTGCTATATTCACATTAGTCAGTCCTGAAATCTGCCAAACTCTTGCTGGTAAATTCTTTTTTTTCATCCCAAACACAACTCCTTCCACTTGAACTTCTCTGATACTGTTATAAAGATTCATTTTCACTCTCTATTCTGCAGAGAAAGAAATATGACAAAATGAGTGTGCAGTCAGAATTGTATTCCTTTTCGTATTTTTAACCTACCTTGTATATTTCTCTTCATAATCCCCCTACAGAAACACTGATCAGACACATATCAGTCCAAATCATTTGACTCTATACCCCAAGAGAATTATTCTCCACCTACGTATTCCTATCCTAAAAATATGTAGAAATGTATTAGCAAAATAGCACTGCTCTGTTCTTCTTCTCAGTTTTTAAATGAAACAAACAAGATATTAGTTCACACATTTGCACTGTCTAGCTGTCAGATTATACATTCCCATATATGTTTAATATAAACTCTTAACCTGAGACATTTTGCTCTTACAGTTTTACTCTGATAAACTCGAAGCAGTAGTTATTTTCTGGTAGGTTCTTTCTACTTCAAAATTCATTTAGTATACAATCTTGGTCATGACTGTTGCTTCCTGTAAACTTTGTGATGTTGCTTCCTGTAAACTTTGTGATGTTTTACTTTATACAATTAAATGTTGCATTCTTTTGTTACTATAAGAAAGGCATATTATTATCATAGAAAAGGAATTGGGACCAGCATACGTATTCAGTTAACAAATACATAACAGAATATAACATTGTATAGCAATTCATTTATCCCTTTGCAAAAACAAAAACAAAAGAAGGAAAAGTTCATAAATGGAGAAAATGAAGACGTGCTAAACTGAGCAATGATCCGATTTAAAAACTTGGAGAATTCTTTCATTTTGATGCTATTCATTTTAGTTTAGTAACCATGTGAATATACTGCATCAAAGGGTCCACATCATATCAGTGGGATACTGGCTATTTTGTTACCCCTTTATATTTGAACCAATATCTAGATGTCTTTATGATGATCTCCTTAACATTAACCATCTGTTGTAACACACACATCTACCTTAGCACCCTCTGTATACACTGATCTTTCACAGAAGTGCCGCAAGACTTCCAGGGAGGGTATATATTTATTGCCACGTTATTATGGGATTCTTAGCATTTGTCCATATTTCGTAAATACCTCAACCAGAAGGGGAAACTTGCAGAGCAGGAATCATTTTGTCAACTGAAATTTTGTGCACTATCTATCTTATATTATTTCCTCAGATTCCATCCAAAAGTGGGTCCACATCATTAATCATGGAATGCAATCCCACTCTCCAAGGAGATCCTCATTATATGTGCAAATTAAGGTAGACATTGACAGATACATTTTAATTAATGGGTAGATTGCTAAGAGGTGACATTGAGTGGCTGTCCAGATATTCCTCAATCCATGTTTCCTCAGAAATCACTTTATAATTCTTATTAAAGCAAAAGTTGTGATTGCTTGAAAGTATAGTACTGTGGTGTAGGAACTTATTTCCTTTTTTATGTTATGTGGCTTTGGAGTTTATATACATTACTTCAGAGAGTATGGTAGACTTGCTCCACATGTGGGTGAACAGGAAGATTAGTCCCTGAAAAAAAAAGTTGTTTTCAAGCTGTGCCATTGAAACAAATGGCCCAGATGTGTTTAGATAGATCATGATTGTAAAAGTGAATTCTGAGTGATTACTTTCCAAACATTCATAAAGAAAGCATGCTGGAGCAGTTTCTATTAAGAAGATATCTCCTGTGGATTCAAAACTAAATAAATAACTCCTTCAATATTCTACCTTGTCATATTCCTGTAACAAGATCTCTCAAACATCTTTCCAAAATTTCTAAAACATCGCCTGCTTGTGAAGACATAATAATGTGACAGAGCTTTGATCTCTTGCATAATAATTCTGACAGAAGGCCCCTAATTCCATAGCATTTTGTGGCAAGTTGAAACAGTCACATGGTCTCTATCTACTTTAAATCATGTGTTTCAATATAGTGTCATAAATGCAGATACGTAAAGAAATCTTCTTTATGGAATATTTAACTTTTTGTATCCCAGAAAAGATTTTAACCTTTCATTACCAGAAAGGAACATCCATATGATAGGCTCTCCATACACGCAGACCATCTGTAAGATATCTGCCAATTCAGGTCTGTAATTGATGAGGTTCTGTTGTAAGGTTAAGAAGATAGAAATAATAGCACAGCTCACTCACTGCTAATAAATGTAAACATACAGAAACTTCATAAGATCCACCAGCATTAGCAAGAATCGAATATAAACAAAATAGATCCACAGTCACATCATCCAAACTATGCATATATTTATTTATTTGGTCGTATTTCTTAACCTTTTTGAGCCTCAGCACAGGATTAAAGTCTTTTTGAAGAGAATTTCTCACAGGCACACAACAGGTAAATGGCGGATTTGGGATACAAGCCCTAGACTATAATTCCATGATTAATGGCCCATAGCTCAACTTACAAACTCAAGCTGTAACTCAAAGGAGCTATTTGGTGAGACAGTTAGTTTTGAACCACATCCTGTTATTCAAAATATTACTGATCCAACAAAACTTGATTTTCACATTTGATATGCAAAATTTAACAGGAGTATCCACATTTGTATTTTTATTGGATATAAATATTATCATTTTGGATAAGTAACCCAGACTAGTTACATGTAAGTTTAAATTTGTTTGCAACAAACAAGCTCAAAAATCTTCTCTTTCATTATATATATATATATATATATATATATATATATATATATATATATATATATATATAAAATGTTGGAAATTGTTAGGAGTTCCCTTGAGTAAAGGTTTCCCAGTACCATTAAAGTCATAGCATCTTATTAAGACCCTTGCCTCTGGAATATATATATTCTGTTACCATTACTGTAGCATTACTGAAGATGAAATCAGATTTTAGAATTATTATCTTGAGAGACAACCTCAATCCAAATTGTGTTTTGGCTGTGACAGAGAGCATTGTTAGGTACTGTACACGCTTGCAGCCTAAAACCCAAGGTTACTCGGTCTTCTCTGAGCTTGTGAAGCAGAAAACTACTACGGTGGACATGTAAGTCAGGTAATATCTTACCAGGGATTTCTGTACAACATTGCAAAGTATCAGCAATGTTTAAGTAACATTTTAGTACAGGTATGCTCCTCTAAGCTATGTTACAGGCCTGCATTCAGCCCTAAATAAGTTGTGGGAGGTACAAATGTTAAATGCTGAGATCACTGCCTGAAGTTACATAACAAGAACACACTCTAATTACACCAGGGAACACTTTTTCTATTTATAAATTCCAGTGTAATGTATGTCTGATAGTTATAAATATGACCTTTGTCTCATTTGTATGATCAAACCATGATTACAGAGACTAAATGGTTCTTACTGCAATTATGTGCTAACATGCCCAAGCAAACTGACTTGTAATATAGCTGCAATTTCAAAACAAATACACTGTCACATGCATTCTCCAAAGTGGATGTCACAGAATTTGTTTCACATTGACATTTCCTGTATTCAACAAATGAGTATTTAGCAAACAGCCTACAAAGTCAAAATCTTAAAATCCATAAACTTCTTACATTCATACTTTCTAGTCAGTACACCTAGATTTAGCCCTCAGTTTAACTATTACTGTAATTTAGGAATTTTGAAGTATTTTTTGTGCTTATTATTTATCTCACAGAGGCTTTACAATTCTTATCAATTTTCTAATCAGTGGAATCAGTGGCATAAAGTCAATTAACAAAAAATTATCCCACTACTAAAATCCGCATACATTTATCAAAACATCAAACCAAACTTTTACAAAAACAAAATCAATATTTAAGTAATTAATATAGTTAAAGGTATAGCTGTGAAATCCAAAAGTGATAAATGTGGTATTTACTTAACTCAGTCATCTGTTATCAAAAATACAAAAATGTGTTAGTGCTGATTTCCATTTCTGCTCTGTATGTTCCAGACTTCTATATAAAAGGTGGCTAAACAGGGTAGTAGAAGATATTCTAAAATATATATAATATATTTCTTTAGCTTTTTGAATCTGTATATCTTAAAAGATATTAATATTAGGATAATATTGTACTTCCTCAAAAACAGAGTTAAGCTGTATGTTCAGAGAAATGCTTTCAAGCGTATACCAACCCATTCATTGTAATGTAAAAGGAAGTAGAGCCCCTCTGTACTAGTATGAAGTAACACAAATATGTACGGAGTATGAAACAACGGTACCTCAGAGATTAGGGGCTCCACTGAAAAAAAGCAAGAGACAGAGAAAAGAAAAAAATAATATATTCATATTCGTTTTTCTCACTAGTTTTATATTCATAACTATTCTAAATTGTCAGTTGACTAAGTCTGACAGCAAAACTAAAGAATGTGACCATCGATCATAATTCAGTGTTTTATATTTTGTTCATGTTTCATATTGTATCCATTGTGAACATGAAGTTGTTACATTGTCTCTTTAAACAGAAAAACTTTTTGGATGATGTGATTGCTGGAGGGTATAAATACTGGTTAAATGGTTGATTACTTTGTCTGAAGAAGTCTTGATATTTTAAGAGGAAAGCATTTAGCAGTTGCATTGCAAATAAAGCCATTTTAGGACACCATGTGGTTTATTTCTGGTATATTAAGGGTTTGTCATGAACTAGTAATTGGTGCCAGAGCCATGGTCTAAAACCAAAAGCCAAAAAATACATGATAGTTTCTTTTGGAAAAGTGGCCTCCCCTGGAAATTACCACATTGAATAAGAGTAATCTAGTGGATAGGTACTTGAAAATATATGTAGGCAATGACCTTGCCTTTGACCACCATGTGTCTGCTATTGTAAGGGTGTAATTTTATATTCTGCAACTCATTAACAAGTGTATGGTATCTGGGTCTAGGTACAGGCTACTGTCTCTGGCTTATAAGGCATTATGAGATCCAGTACTGAGGGACCTGATGTGCACAAACAAGACTCAAAGCAATAAAAATGCCCAATCCAATGACTGGAACCTCATTTGTAATATAAACAAAACATGTTGGAGGGACAGATATGTGTCTCAGAGATGTAACTAAGACCAATGGATGGAAAATCAAAATTTACCATCTGACTTGGACCTATCCCCCAACAGGACAGAGACAGCTTATAAATGCCGTGCCGCCTAAACAGAATTACATGGCCCCTGGGTAGTTTATCCTGTCATTTATATATGGAAATACATGTCTAGGCTTAAAATGTCTTGAGGCTGTCAGCCTAGTAATCACTTTTTAACCAATGGCTGCTCCTTCTGAGACCAGATAATGAGACTGAAGTATTTTGTATGAGACTATCATCTAAGATTGAGTATTGTTAATTACACACACATATATAAACTATAAACACACACACACACACACACACACACACACACACACACACACACACGCACACACACACACACACACACACACACACACACACACACACACACATATATATATATATATATATATATATATATATATATATATATATATATATATATATATATATAGGCCATTAATATTCATGATCGTTTTTTGCATTTGTTCAGCTTTTAACTTATTTAAACTTTTCTAACTTTGAACTTGATCGATCCTTAGTGGTTTCCTTGTAAACTGACACTGCATTTGTGCTTTTGTTCAGCAGCACTTTACACAGTTATATTTAATTCAAGAAGGACTTTGTTCACCCTTTATATCTGCTTTTAGGAGGAGCTGTCTTTCCACACCTGCTGCATATACTAAGTATTTATGAAGTTGTGCTATTTATATGCTGATATTTTATGCTGGATACATTTCAGCTATGGTCTGTGTACTTCATCCCTTGATTATGCTGGGGACAGGACACTTTGTCATAGCCCCTCTAACTGAATGAGGGGAACTCACTGAATATTACATTTTTCCCTAGAGCTGGTCTATCCCTGGTGCTATCATATTTTATAAGGGGGTTGAAACTTCCCCCCTCTCCCATATGGGTACAGAGCATAGCTTTCCCCTTTGAAGATGCCTGCATTGCATACATTTTGGAGGGATTTTCTGTGATTTTTTTCAGGATTAGAGACAATTGAAGGAGATCTGTTTCTGCTTTATGCCCTTTGCTTGCGCCTATGACAGTTCTTCATTTCTGCCAAGCTCTAGAATATTCCAGTGTTTGACTAGTTTCCTTGAGTGTATTTTATGAATTTTCCGTGATATAGCTGTATATCACTTGAGATTCATATCACTTTTTGCCTCATTAAATTATTATACTTTTCTATCAGCTGAAGTTTATTTTGATACTGTTAATTTGTTCTTTTTTACTTTCTTTCTTACTCTATGAATTCCAAATTGGGTATGTTTTCCTAGGTTTAAAATAATCTGTGAGTTTATTTTTTTTGCATTCAAGCACATGGCTGAGTCTGCTGATTGGGTGTCATATTAAAAAAATATATATGTACATATGTGTGTGTGTGTGTGTGTGTGTGTGTGTGTGTGTGTGTGTGTGTGTGTGTGTGTGTGTGTGTGTGTGTGTGTGTGTGTGTGTGTGTGTGTGTGTGTGTGTGTGTGTGTATGCATATATGTATGTATATATATATAGATATATATATATATATATATATATATATATATATATATATATATATATATATACATGCATATATGTACATATATACTGTAAGTATATATATATATATATATATATATATATATATATATATATATATATATATATACATATATACTGTAAGTATATATATATATATATATATATATATATATATATATATATATATATATATATATATATATTGGATATAGATATTTCTAAATCTATAGATGTATATTGTATATATATATATATATATATATATATATATATATATATATATATATATATATATATATATATATATATATATATATATATATATATATATATACATTCTGTTCACCTGCTATACACCCTGAACTCTACACCCCTCTGCTTTGAATCCTACACCCTCACATGTATATACTGTTTTTCTTTTTCAGCTCACATACACTGTAAAGTTACTTTCCTCTTCTAAGCTGACTTTCATACTTCTGTTTCCATTTATGCTATCACTTATAAAATTGTTGTCCTTTGTATGTAATTATTCGGTCTATATTATAAAAGCGAACACACTAAATTGCGAATGCTATATAATTCACCCACTAACACTGAAAAAACAAAATTTCGAACAAAGAGATCGAGCCATTAAAAAAAAAAACACAAAATAAAGTGGGGGATTTCACCCCCCCACACCCCTCAACATGGGGGCCTGTGCCCCCAACACACCCCCTACTTAAATATACCAACTCCGAGATCGCACCATATTGGAGGAAATGGCAAAGTCCAGAAAACAGCCCAGGGATTTTTTTCCCCTAGGAAAAAAATTGCTGTTCTGTGCTTTTGAGATTTTGTCATTTCAGGTAAGTCGGTTTGATTAAGCAGCGTTCACAATTTAGTACGTTCGCTGACTTAATAGGGACTCTAATTACTGAAATGTCATCTCTACCAATTATCTTATCCTTCCTACTGTCTGACCATTTTTTCATGTATCAACAATGTTTTAATTAATTGTATGTAGTAATGTGTCCATTTTATTCATGTATCAACAAGTTTTAATTAGTTAATTGTATGTAACAATGTGAAGCTTTTCTCCATGGGCATCTACTGAAAATGGGCTACTCCAGACCCAGCATACTTTCCCGGTCAGCAAATGCAATATATATATATATATATATATATATATATATATATATATATATATATATATATATATATATATATATATATATATATATAAAATGAGCTTTCTCTTCCTCCACATGAAATATCAAATGCTTTAATCTCATTTTTCTTATGAAATTAGTAGCACAAATATAAATCTGAAAGCTTGCACATTTGTGTCACTTTGTACCTGATGAAAGCTGTTCATAAATTGCATGTGCAAAGGATGGCTTCCCCATAGATATTTCCGTTTCATATTAAAATCAAAAGTCATTACATTTAAATGTACTTTGGTGGGACTTTCTCATTCACTATGCAGATTTTTGTTAATGTATGATCCTTGTTTAGATATTAGACTACAACAAGATATTTTTATCCAGATACATCTCATCTTCCAACTGTGTTCTTCAGCATTTATTCCATATAGAAAAAGAATGTGAAATGGATTTTGTGACTGTTTTATTTAGAAAATAAATACATTTAGCTTTTGAAGCTTTCAGATATTTGCCTTTATACATGGACTTACAACAGGTAATCAGCTCCATTTTATTATGAAAGCTAAGTTGGATTCCAACTAGCCAGAAGGGAAAATATGTTCTGCATCTGGTAATTCAACAGGTTTAACAGGATAAAAAAGGTAAAATGGAGAATTTCCTTACAATATACTGACAATAAAGTTAAAAAAAATGCTAAAAGTACTTATTACAGTGGTAGTTATTTGTTTACATTTATTTATTAGTTGCATGTTTCTTTCAGACTTTTTAACCATTATCTTTTGGAGTTTTTAGAATTGTGAGTTTGAATTCTATAATGGACTTAATACAACTAATATTAGTCAGTCAATGGAATCATCAGACCACAAACACACCATTGAGTGACTTATTATAGAACATCCTGATTAATGTAACTAACTGTTGTCTCATGTGATATGAATCATATATGCTAATTCTTCATGAAACTCTGGTGAGTCTTTTCAGGTCTTCTCTTCTAACAAACATGCGTTAGCTGGTCAATTTTAGATCAGGAAACCAAGGTCATGTTTCTGCATATGTTCACCAGCTCAGAGATTGAAAGTGAATCAATCTGTAATTTACTTTGCTATACCCAGGAAGCTGGAGCAAAAGACATGGAAATAATGTTTAATGCACTGTGAAGAAATAATATCATATATACTCTGTAGCATATCATAGAATAGTAAGTCTGTCTAGTACAGGTCTTGGTCCCTGCACAGCTAAGCTTCTAGATGATGGAATAAAATTGATCCACCTTATATCTATCCATGATACTAATATATGGAATCTGGAGAGAAAATTGCAGTCAAAATATTTGTTTGCTGCATGCACTGATGCGTGTGCTCCGCTAATGCATAATCTAATTTGATAAAATAGTAAACCAGGTGTTTTTAAAATTTTGGACTTGTTATAAAATGTAATTGTGATGTGGTTACTATGTCCCTCAACATACTAGAAACAGGCATTTGTTCTAACTTTAATAAGTGTTGAAAATACAAACTTAATTATAAATTAATGAAAACTGAGCAGAGAATTCTAAAGCAATTAACCACCATATCTCTCGACTGTACAGATTTTCACAGAATGTCCCAATATTTTACTCATATTTTTGTCCATATTTTGTGAAACTGTGGTTTTCTGGCAAACTAATGGCAAATCAATTAAGACTGATGTTAGAAAATGATGACAGATATTTGAGTTTCAGGCTTCATACTCCAGAAAATTCATGCTAATGCAAAACCTTTTACTCTATAAACTTTCAAAGCTTGTAAGAGCAATATTTAAAAATTGTCCCTGTTTTTGGGCCTTTGTCACACTTTTATTTATGGCTTTGCCCAGATTTCTTGCTCTTAGAGGTTGAGAGGGATGTTAACCACTAGCCATAATATTACCTTAGGTAAGGTAGTTTGGTCTTGTACCTGTCTGTTTTATATTTAAAATATTTTCTTGGATCCACTAACTATGTATTTGGTTGTGCTGCAAATGGTATGTGAGCTCTAACTTTATTTTTGGAAATGTGTAGAAAGTGAATAACATGAACTGTTATAACATTTTAATAGCAAATTTAATGCTGTGCTTAAATTTAATTCTGATGACGTTTTTGTGTGGATCAAAGTGCTCAATGTTATATTTAAACACACCATTAAATGTGCTATTAACATTTTATAACAGTTTGTGTTATTCAGCTTTTACACTCCTCTTTATGGCAAGGACAGCTTTCAGAGGTATATTCTGCTTATTGGTTTTCTTTCCACCATGTTTGACCACAATATTGTTGTGTTTTGTAAATGTGTCTTTGATTATGTGTGTTTGTCCCTCATCTTTAACTATGACTTTTTCCTGACACATTTATCCACACTGCAGATTTTTACCTCATACTTTGGGCCAGTTCCTTATGAAGTCTGTAGTTTTCTGACACTTCGTTGAGAAATGAAGTCACTAAACAAGGGCAGAAACTTGAGTTTTAAACTTCATATTCTTCAGAAAATACATAATGAGAAAACCTGTGCTACCAACTTACTTTACACAGTTAAACTGTCACTGTAAAAATGCGTTCTTTATATTGGACCTTTGTCCCATTATTATTTTGGCTATGTCTGGATTTCTTGTGCAAAGAGGTTGAGAGGTATGGCTACAAAGTACAATCTTCCAAATATTTAAGGGCACTATTTAAAATGTGTTCCTGATCTTGGTTCTCATCCTTCTGTCTTCAAAATGTGGAAAACATGGGTAAAATCTGGAACACTTACTAAGAACTTCAACTATGAAGCTCACAGGATGGTTAAATGTTACTTTATATTTCTAAAAATAATTTTGATAAATTAATAACGCAGTACTTAAAAAAATATCAGTTTTAAAAATCTATTGCTAAATGTATACAGACCCTTTCAGTGTGGAATTCTGAGGAAGATGGACTTTTTAGGACCCAATAAAGGGGTTCCTCTTAGTGAGGCATACTTGACAAATGTCCCTGATTTTTTTGACTGCAGTCATTAATTTGGCCTCTTGAACAGTAAGCCTACCTGTGACACTCCTGACTTTTTTGTTGTTGGGTCTTTCGGCTTATCCCGGTTAGGGGTCGCCACAGCTTTAATCACAAGTATTTCCTCCAGCTGAAAGTAAGATCACGATCACCAAATTCATGATTGTGCTTTATATTCATATGTCAAAAAAGTGTACTCTTTGTTGCTATGTGGCCTCCAGGTATCCAGTACCCAGAGATCACTCTTTCTCCATGCGGCCCTATCCTTCAGCAGTGTATTTTAATATGAGGAGCAATAGTCATTCTTAGCTTTACTCTACAAGGAGTGTTTTTGTTCAAGTTCATGAATATATACAGTGCTACTATTTGTATTACTGCTTTACCCTGCAAAGAGTGTTTTTTTTTAATATTATGAATATGTACAGTATTTCTATTTGTATTATTAGGTTGCCCTACAACGATTTTGATACGATATGCTATCTTATAAAAGCATACATAAGCTGACATTCAATTACTTTAGCAATAAATATATTTGATGTATAGCTGTGCATCTGATGTAAATATCTGGGAGACCGTCTACACGACAGCATTGTGGAATTGCATTTCGGAGGACATCTCAGAGCACAGGTCAGGAATGTCTGTTAATTCAAATGGGATGGTCAGTGAGTGTCATCTCCCCAGTAAGAAAATGTGATATATTAATATCTCAGTTAACAGCTTGCCCCAAAAGGAGATTAAAAGGTATTTATAGTATCAAATGAAAGCTTAAGCAGTACTAGAAAGGTTGC
This sequence comes from Protopterus annectens, assembly GCF_019279795.1. Classification (NCBI taxonomy): domain Eukaryota; kingdom Metazoa; phylum Chordata; order Ceratodontiformes; family Protopteridae; genus Protopterus; species Protopterus annectens. The sequence continues at coordinate 194,898,141 of NC_056741.1, forward strand.
TAAAATGCAGCTATGTGTGGCTTTTCCTTATTGTTTCTAGCTGGTGCTCAGGATTTTTATAAGTAAGAAGAGAACAACACCTTTTCCACTGTCACTATCACTGTAGCATGTCACTGATATTTTTTTCTGGCAAAAATTGTACCTGTATATGAAGGCAAACATTTGATTTTTAGGCTTCATACCCTTCAGGAACTACATGCTGATGTAAAGCCTTAAGTAGGCAAGTGCAATATTTAAAATATGTGCATGATCTTGTCTCTGTCCCTGATTCTAATACCTTTTCACTGTCATTGTTTTTGTAGAACAATCCTTCTCTTTTCAGACAAATGTGATGACTGCAACGAGTGAATAATGCCAGTCGTTTGATTGTCACACTTCATATATTTCAGAAAATACATGCTACTGCAACAAGAACCAGTTCTGCAAGTATTACAATTTAAGTTTCAGATTTGTTAATGACTAAGTATATAATAGCAATATTTAAAATGTGCTGCTGATTTTGGTCATTTTCCCCAGGTTTTTTTTTTTTTTTGCTTTGTCCGTAATTGTATTAATAAGTTGGGAGTTCATAGTCGTAATGATGCCCAAACTCTGTATCTAACATCCTTGACTTTGGTTCATGTTTCTGGTCTGTTCCTTGTAACATTTGTGATAGTTTGGCAAACTGTTGAAAAATGCAGTCAAGGATTTTTCAATAAAATGCTTGAAGTACATTGTGAAGGCATTACTTTTCTTAATCTGATATCTGTCACTAAGTCACTACAATTGCTGTATATGATACACTGTCTGCAGATGGATAAAAATGACTGCAAGGGACTTTGCCTGGAGTGCAGTTCTTTCAACTTTTCTCTGTTTACTGAAAGTCAGTGATATTTGTCTCATTTTCAGGCTGCCCCTTGTAAAATGTGTCTTTTATGTAAACTAGGAAGACAGATAAATAGGCATTTTAGTTTCAGTCTTTAAATCCTTTAGTAAATGCTGCCAACTCTGCTATTGTAGCAGCTATGTAAGTATACAGAACCATTATTTACAAATCGTCTCCGTTAGCCTCTCCCCCACTATTACTTCTGGCTCTGGCCTTGGTTTATGACTTTGCAATAATCTGTCAGACTAGTTTCTGTTCTATAAGTGTTAGTAAAACAAACCAAAGAAACAGTTTAGATATACATTATCGCATTCGAGTAGCATTGCCATCGATCCAACCTCGGTTAAATAAATTAGTAAGTAAGGAACAAGCTAATTTGCTACATTAAAAAGTATGTATAAATTTAATGTGCTCATTCAACATGTGACTATATAGATATTTAATAGTTACAATCTTTCAAGTTGTTGGCTCTGATTTTATGTTGAAATTCTGTCTGAATATAATAAATGACCTGGACCTGTATTTTGTCTGTATTTTAAATTTATTTTTCTAGGAATTAACTTTTGTTGTAGTTGACAAATGTAGTGGTCCCCTACAGAATGGAAATAAGAACAAGTGGGCTTCCACCACAAATAGTTTGAAAAGCACTGGTTTAGATCACAGGTTTTCATAAATGCACCTAACAGGTTGTTTGCAAGAGTTAGTATATGAAGCTTAGTGTATCATGATAAAGAAGAATATCAACATAATTTTGGGAACTAAAACAGCTTTATAGGTGTGTACTTGGAGAACATTCTAATAGCTTAAGGATAGTATTTTCTGCTAAACTAGAGAAAATCATTTAAAAGCAAGACACAACTCATTTGGATTTCTTGGGAAGGATATATAGTGACTGTACACAGAGCTTGGCACTGAATTTGAGGGTAAGTTATAAGTGTCACAAAGTAAATGTAAGCATTAATTGCCTTTGCTTTACTGAACAGTGCTTTAAGTAATTAAATTTTAGGCTAGAATTTATAGAAAGCTGCGCAACAACACAGCTCATTTGATATGCCAAATGATGCAGCTGAGCAAAATGCAATGCATGCACTGTATGGTGCTAAAGTGAATTTGTACTGATGTGACTTTAAAACAACTCTGGATGTGTACCCTGCCAATCAGTACTATCATGTGATGCAGATCTGTACAGAATTTCACATTGTTACACTGATACACACAAACTCATTGATACATACATGCACACAAACACACACACACACACCCACACACACACACACACACACACACACACACACACACACACACACACACACACACACACACACACACACACACACACAGATGCATATCCTAAACAAAATAGGTGCTAGTTATGCATTTTGTTTTTGTTCTATTATAAGTAAGCACAGTTTAGCAGCTATTTTGACAGCTAAATTGATGTCAAGTCATGTCATATGAAAGCAGTTTTGACAGCTGTCTGACTGGAGCTGTAACTTTCTCCTTCATATGCTGTATAACAAGACATTTACAGAGTCTATGCCATACCCCTCTGACTAAAGCCATGACATTTAAGGTTCCTATTAGAGCTGTGGCATTTTGCATTGCACATTGAGGTAAAAGGGAAATACAGTACCTGGACATACACATGCACATGTGCACACCCACACAAAGACACATACACACATACGCACTCACAAAAGTAAGCAATTGCGAGCCTAGTCAATTACAGACAGCTAATAAACTGCATAGCAGTCAGACGGCTGTGTTTTTTAGAAGGTGCTACCTTTCAAAAAACACAGAAGTTTACCAACAGTTTGCCATTATCTCTAAATGCTCAGTATTTTTACTGCTTACTGACAGCTTTGTAAGCTGACAACCCCTGAGCCAGGATAGCACAGCACACTTAGATACTCCCCAACACAGATACATGAACATGCACATAGAGGTCAACAGACAGACTCTTATTCATACCCCTTTACACAAGCTCACACACACACACACACACACACACACACACACACACACATGCACACACGCACACACACACACACACACACACACACACACACACACACACACACACACACACGCACACACACACACACACACACACACACACACACACACACACACACACACACACACACACACACACACACACACACACACACACACACACACACTCATGCACACATGCACATGCTGCACAACATTAACTTCCAAAATCAGGATTCTGACCTGGGTGACCTGTCCAGGTTCTCTTTTTTATATAGATTAGGTACAGCATGGTTACTAGATGTACATCTTAACTGCCAGGATTTTCACATAATGTTCAAATTTTGCCTCATATTTTTGGTTTGTTCTTCATGAAATTTGTGGTTTTCTACCAAATCAATGAGGACTGAATTCATCACATAATGACAGACATTTTAGTTTCAGCCCTCATATCTTTCAGATCATATTTGCTAATGCAAAATCTGTTATTCTAGCAACTTTCTAAGTTTATAAGAGCAATATTTAAAAATGCCACTAACTCCACACTGTTATGCCCCATGAAAGCAGTTGCTTTTTTATGGATGTGACCAGATTTCTTGTGCTAAGAGAATGAGAGGTATGCTACCAGGTAGGAATGACTACACAGTCTGTCCACTGCTCCCCATAGCTGATATGTAGAATGGCCACTTATGAATTGTACTCTGCAACATCCCTTACAGAGTAGTGCACCATGGTGTGCTTGTTTTATTTTTTTATTTTAAGATTTTTTTTCATTCAAATATTAGTAAATTTGATTTGTAAGGGGTTATTTAGGTTAACAATTGTTTGGAGATTTTTGTGAGTATGTATGTTTATGTGTGTATGTGTGTGTCTCTCTCTATAAATATATATATATATATATATATATATATATATATATATATATATATATATATATATATATATATATATATGAGTGTGTATGTGTGTGTGTGTGTGTGTGTGTGTGTGTGTGTGTGTGTGTGTGTGTGTGTATGTGTGTTTTCGTGTGTGTATATATTGAAATTAAATGAAACACAAAAAGACTGACATTTACAAATTCAACCACAAAAGTCAACTTTGCAAACATCAACATGTTACTATGCATGAGCAGGAATGTCGGGACAAGTGAAACTTAAAAACGGGACATACCACCCTGCTCCCCCCACCTCTAATTATATATACTAGCTCCAAGACAGCACAACCTCAGGGAAAATGGCATATTTCCTTACCCTGAAAAATGTGTAATTTCACACACCTATCAATTATCTATCTAGTCAACCATTTTTTGTCAGCTAAACAGATATCGATCAGCAATAGATGTATTGTATTTCAGTGGACCATGTACACACACACACACACACACACACACACATATATATCTATATATATATATATATATATATATATATATATATATATATATATATATATATAGATATAAATATACACACACACACACACACACACACACACACACACACACATATATATATATATATATAGATATATATGGTTCCCCTTCACAAAGTCAAACGGCCACAATCTCGAAAGACATATGGCTGAGACCATATGCTCGAAATTGTGGAAGCTCGACTCTGTGAATGGGGAACGGCATACAGCGTAGAACGGGAGATTTCCCTCTCTGCACTGTAGTGCGATCTCAGAGTTGGAATAAATAAGTAGCGAGGAGTGCCCTGCAGAAATACTTTGTTGTGTTACGTTTCTCTTTTTTCAACTCCCTTTCACGAAATCGAGTTTCGGAAACTCGAGTATATGGCTTCGACCATACGCATTTCGAGTTTCTGAACATTCGACTTTGTGAAGGGGAACCATATATATATATATATATATACTTTTTATTTTACTTTTTCTAAAGTATGTTAGAGATTTGTTTGTGGTATTTTTGATAGGTTACAGTGTTTTGACATCTATCCATCCATGCTCTACATGTGCATTGAGTGGATTTTTTTCTTAATTTTTTAATGAACAGTCGAAATATGTCATGCTCTGATGAGTTTAGTAGGTCAGATCCAAGAAATCATTTAAAAGACTGATGATGAACCAAAAGTGTAGAACAACTTTTGATGATGTACCATGCGAGTAAATAAAAGGCACACATATGCACAGATGCACACACACACACACACACACACACACACACACACACACACACACACACACACACACACACACACACACACACACCCAGAGGCCCATATAAGCCTAGCCAAGAATTTCACCCATGTTCCCACAAAGTCAGCACCTGTTTCCCTTGTCCAGCAGGGACACAGGTGGGATCCCAGGGATGTATTTTCTGTTTCCCATCCAGTTGTACAGTTTCCTCGTAAAGATGGCTAGAGAGGTACTCTGCTTAAAATGGAGAGGGAGTCTATTCCACAGACGGGGGAGTATTCGGCACACAAAGCTATCCCACCAAGTTCTATTAATGTCAAAGATCAGGTTGAGGCCTTGCATGCAGGTTGCCCAAGTGAATATTGACTTATGGATATGCAGCAACTCCATCAAGACTAGGTCTTAGATGGCCTTCTTTGCTAGATACAGGTCATCTCTGAGCAGTCTGTATGGGACTGAGTAGAGGGACAGGGCTTTTACCCTACTTGTATAGTACAGGTGTTTCAGACACTGGATTTTACTGCTCAGGAACCTCGGTGGTCTCTCCAGCTGCTGCATGTGCTTAGCAAGATACATGCCAATGTGGGCATTGTACTTGATAATGGGTCTGATAAGGGAGGTGTACAGGGATGTTATGACCTCCTTGTTCCTGGATGAAATACCCTTACTTATGAGGTGAACCAGGTAGAAAGCCTTCCATAATACAGCGGCAGTATGGTGGTCAAAACTCAGGTTGTTATCAACCTGGGTGCCCAAGTCCCTCATGACTGCTTACATGCTTAGTATATTGTTATTAATGTGATAATTAGTAGGGATGCCATTTTCCCCAAAGGGGATAATGGTGCATTTCTTGGCATTCAGTTTGAGACCATGCTCCTGGCAACAGTCATTAGTTTGGATAAGGCCCTCTTGGAGGATGTTCACATCACTAGGAGAATTTAAGACACCATCCAGCTTGCAGTCATCTGCAAACTTGGTCAACCACAGAACACTGGTTTTGGCTTGCACCTCAAAAAAAGTATATCCCAAACAGCAGAGGCCCCAAGACCGATCACTGGGGTACACCACTCTTTACGGATCTACTACTAGAGGTGGAATCCCCTATTTTGACTGAGTGGGTTCTATCAGTGAGCCAGTTAGCTACCCATCTGGTAACATACGGGTTGATGCCTAGCCTGGAGAGTTTATCAATTATGTCCCGGTGGGGAATAGTGTGAAAGGTTTTGGCTAGTTCAAGGTAGGTGGTGTGCACCATATTCCCCTTGTCCATGGCTTTGATGACTGTTTCAAAGAAGTTGACCAAGTTTAATAGTTGTGATCTCCCTTTGACAAAACCAAATTGTGTGGGGTCAAGCGTTTGGAGGTTGCCAATCCATGGCAGTCTAGTGCATCCCCCCACCTCCCAATCCCCATACTGCCTTTGATGCCATTACAACACTTTAGATTCATAAGTTCGTAGCTGTGTACTAGGCTAATGGCCTTGGAGCCTTTACAACCTGGCCCATAGACATACCCTGGCATTGTGTCACCTGACGTTAGTTTCCAGTGCATCTATCAAGCAGAACTTTCTATTACCCATCTACTCATCAATATTTTTCTCGAAGAGGGGCAGTGAGGTGTTCTGCGTGACATGTATGGGAAGTCTATTCCAGAGCATGGGCAGTCTCTGGGTTTGAAACCTGTCCCTCCAGCATGTTTTGTTGATTGTGGTAATGAGGTTGAGGTCTCAGGAGCATGTGGTGCGGAGGGATTGGGATTTCTTTAGATGTAGCATTTCTAACAGAGCTGGGTAAGTCATGGCTTTGTAAGTCAGGCAAAGATCGCCTCTAAGTAGGTGCTATAAGACAGAGAATAGCTGAAGTCTTTTGAATCTGTCCATGCAGGATATGTGTTTAATCCCTAGGATCCTCTACGTGAGGTACTTCTGTGGCTTCTTCAGCTGTTGCAGGTGTCTAGTGATGTACATATCAAATGGGGTAATCAATGATTGATCTAATGAGGGAAGAGTAGAGAGAGACGATTACCTCTTTCTTCCTAGATGCAAAACCCTTGGTAATGAGTTGTGCCACATAGAAGGACTTTCTGACCACAGTAGCAATGTGGTGGTAGAAGGAGAAGTTGCTGTCAGCCTGCATTCCCAGATCTCTTATAAAGCCTTCAGTGTTTAGTGGGCTCCCATCAATGTGGTAATTAGTGGGAACTGAGTTTTTACCAAAGGGGATGACGACACATTTTTTGACATTAAGCTTAAGGGCATGGTTTCAACACCAGTCACTAGTCTCAGTGAGGCCTTTCTGTAGGTTGTCTGCATCACTTGGGGAGTTAATGGCACCCAGCTTGCAGTCATCTGAGAACTTGGTCAGCCAGTGTCCCTTTGTGTTGGCCTGGACTTCTGAGAAGTAGAAGCCAAACAGGAGAGGACCCAGGACCGAGCCCTGTGGGACTCCACTCATGACTGGTCGGGAGTCTGACTTGGAGTGTGTGTTCTATCTGTGAGCCAATTTGCAACCCACCTACTGATATAAGGGTTGATGCCTAGTTTGATGAGTGTATCAATAATTCCTGAGTGAGGAATGGTATCAAAGGCCTTGGCCAGATTAAGGTAGGCTGTATGCACTGCCTTACCTTCATCCACAGCCCTGGTGGATGACTCAGGTCAAGGTTGAGCAGGCATGATTTCCTTTTCACAAATCCAAATTGCACAAGGTCTAGAGTTTGGAGATTTCCTATATCTTTGTTAGTCAGGTCCATGATGATGCGCTCCATAGATTTACATATCAGACTCATCAGGCTAATGGGGAAATAATTCCCAGGGTCTGTAGTTGCTCCCCCTTTATGGAGAGGGATGACTGTAGCAGTGCACCATTCGGTAGGGTCAAAGCCTGAGGTTAGGCTGTGACTGAACAGGGCACACAGATGTGGTGCCAGTTCAATTTGTAGGTCATGTAGAACACAGCCAGGGATATTATCAGGTCCCATGGAAGCTGCATTCTTGGCCTTGAACAATGCAGCTTTAACCTATGCTGCAGTAATGCTGGGTGCCTGGCATTCTTCCGGTATTGGGATTGGTCCTTTAGGCGTTGGAGAGAGGGGTAAAGTTGGCTCTGAATCTGTCAGCCAGTATGTTAGCAATATCTGTTGGCTCAGTATAAGAGGTACCATTGTGCAGTAACTCAGAGCAAATCTGAAGCTATTTCTGAAGACAGGAGTTAACAAATGAATAGGAGGGTTCATACATTCAGATGTGGAAATTGCAAGGCATGCTCTCATATAAACATCTCGAATATATTTATACATCCCCTAACTAAGAGGAATTATAAATTTGAAGGATTTGCCAACTGTTAGAGTAAGAATATTATCTATGTGGCAACCTCCAGTCATTGCAAGGCATACTACATAGGGGAAAATGACTCAAATGCTTAAGGAACGCATCCTAAAGCACTTATCTGACATAAGAAAAAAGTTACCAGCAATGCACTTTATATGCATATTAGTGTAAATGACAGCCATTCTTTCAAGTTTATGGCACTAACTAGGCTTTATGAAACACCAAGAGGTGGGGACAGTAAATCAAAAAGAAATTGAAGAGATAAAGTGGATAATGAATTTGTGTTCCGATCAGCCACCAGGTCTGAATGCATCTGTTCCTCTAAAGCCTGCATTAAAAGGGAAACCTCTCCAGCACTCAAAATGACGTAATTGAAAGGGTGTGTATGCTGCTATGGTTACTAAATGTTTCTAAGTGAGTGAACATTAGGAAATTAAGGTACTTAAGAGGAAGTTTTACTGGCTAACATTTAGGATTAACATTAACATGATGAAACCTTATCGCGATCGGGAGGCCCTTGTGCTGAGCATTTGCAGTGGATTGCAGGAGGAGTCTGAGGGAGATCTTGTGACTGATCTCCTCAGTGAGGCTTAGGTTGACACCTCAGTGGAAGGGGTAGCAATGTCCCAGGAGCTATCTCCTACCCAGGTTCAAGAAATCTGAGCAGTGTTACAGGAGTTTGGGGGCATGTTCACCGGGAAACCAGAGAGCACCCACCTGGTGCAGCACCAGGTGGATAGAGGACCGCAAAGGCCTATCAGGCAGGCCCCTTATAGGGTGCCTGAGAGAGTCAAACAGACTCTGAGGGAAGAGGTACAGGAGATGTTGGAACTAGGGGTGATTCAAGAGTTCAATAGTCCCTGTGCCTCACCAGTGGTGTTGGTGCCAAAGAAGGATGGCAGTACCAGGTTCTGTGTGGATTACAGGCAATTAAATAGTCACACAGAGTCGGATGCTTACCCCATACCTAGGACAGATGAGGCCCTAGAGCAGCTGGGTGGGGCTAAGTATCTTACAACCATTGCTCTTACCAATGGTTACTGACAGGTGCCCTTGGCTCCCAGTGCTAGAGAGAAGTCAGCCTTTGTGATTCCGTTTGGCTTGTATGAGTTCATAAAGATGCCCTTTGGAATGAAGAATGCCCCAGTGACTTTCCAGAGGCTGGTAGATCATATCTTAGCAGGAGCAGAAGGGTTTGCACTTGCTTACATGGGATGATATTGCTATCTACAGCCATTCCTGGCAAGAGCACCTCCAGCATGTCAGGGAGGTGCTGGGCAGACTACAGAGGGCAGGGTTGACCATTAAGCCGAACAAATGTCAGGTGGGTATGGCAGAGGTCTCCAACCTAGGACATAGAGTGGGGAGTGGTAAGATAAGGCCAGAACCTACCAAAGTGGAAGCCATTCAGGCATGGCCTGCACCTGTTACCAAAAAGCAGGTGAGGGCATTCTTAGGGACAGCAGGGTACTACAGAGAGTTAATTCCCAATTATAGTACCATAGCTGCTCCCCTCACAGACCTGACAAGGAAGAAGAGGCCAGATAAGGGAGTGTGGACCCCAGCATGTGAGCAGGCATTTCAGAAGCTTAAGGAAGCTTTGGGAGGGCCCACTGTTTTAGCCAGTCCAGCCTACAGCAAATACTTTGTTGTGCAGGTGGATGCTTCAAACTATGGGGTGGGGGCTGTACTTAGCCAGATTTCCTCAGAGGGAGAAGAGCACCCAGTGGTTTATCTCAGTCATAGGCTCCAACCCAGGGAGGAATGCTATGCAGTGGTAGAAAAGGAATGTCTAGCCATAGTGTGGGCACTACAAAAAACTTCAGCCTTATCTGTATGGAAGAAAATTCACTGTGATGACAGATCACAACCCTCTAACATGGTTAAACAGAGCCAGTCAGCAAAATGCCAAGTTGCTAAGATGGAGTCTGGGTTTGCAAGCATGATATGTCAGTGCAGCACCGCAGTGGGAATAGCAATGCCAATGCAGATGGGCTCTCAAGACAGGGAAAGGGGTGATGCACACCCAGGTAGACCTGACACTCTCAAGCAATGTTTCTCAAGGGGCACTTGAAAACCTTGCTTGAGTTCCTTGGGGGGGAAGAGATGTGATGATTGGGGAGAGATGGGCAAAGGCTGCCAGCTTAGTCAAATAGAATTTGATATATAATTCTGGCATTTGTAAATAAATGTAAAATACAGGCATGTTTCTTGAGTGTAAAGAATACTGTGAAATGTGGAACTGCAAAATATATGACAACATTGCATTCTACTTGCCAGTGAAGCATGTTGTACCTTTTCTTGTTAGAATTCGGCTCCAGGGTGGATGGATGAAGATCTCATGCCCATTGTTTTAAGGCTAATGTTTATGACTAGAATTTAGATGTGGAAGGTACTTTATTGCTCTGGTTTCTGCGAGCTTATACATGTGAAATGTCTTGTATTGTTGTAAGTTTCTCAGGAGGTATTAGATTGCTAAATAATGCAGTTTGTGGCCTGAGAACTCAGACCAGATATTAAGATGACGCAATATGAATACTGGGAAAACCTAAGTGTCAAAAATGGTGTAATATGAGGAGGGCCTTAGAGACATGTTTGTTAGTAATGTTTAAATACTATTTCTGAGAAGAGACTGAAAGCATTTTGACTTTGGACATCCAACTTACCATCACTCTGCCTTATGCTCACATGTAAGTTTTAGCACTGTGATTTCTTGTAGAAATAGTTAAAGCTAGTAAAGATTAATTAGGTATTTTTCTTTGAGATCAGACCTGTCCTGCTGTATTATTTTAAGTTTCTGTGTGATCTCTGAAGTCTTAGATATCTCTGTGGTGTAGTCTTGTGTTTTCTTTATTTATTATTAAATATTTTTTAAAACCTTCTACCTGTGGGTGCTTTGTGTAGAGATAAGCTCTAGAGTACGTTGCATATTTATAGAGGTTATTGTAACAGGCCACTCTAAAGTAAGCCTTGACTGTTAGTCATACTACCATCGGATAATAATATTGCACAGTAATAATTGGACACTCTTTTAAGGGCCTTTGAGTAGCTGATATTTATTAACTGGTGGTGGCAGTAATTACTACCGTATAGCCTGAGTAAAGGGGCACAGCTGGAGAACCTGTGCCAGCCTTTTTTGCAGGATGGTCTGTGTGGCTGTATAACCTCTTCTCAAAGTGTGTGTGTGTGTGTGTGTGTGATGTGTCAGCTACCTGGGCAGGGACACGAAGCACTGGTTGGACAGAGAGGGTACTGGAAGTTAGCTTGCCAGCTAGGCTGAGATCTGGACCCTATAGCTGTGCCAGTGGAGAGTCTTATTGCGGACCTGGAGAGCAAAGGAGCAACCAGCCCCAGACTGACTGTGATCTGTGTGCACTTAAGGGAAATTGTACTTTACTGTGTGTATTAGTTATCCTTTCCTCTTCTATGAGACAACCTCCTTTGTGTTAGTGGTGAGGACTGAGAAATCAAATCTGCTCATCCTTACTCATGTGAGCTAACTCTAACTTTATCTGTCCCCTTAATCTAAACCCTGTTAAAATGAGCACTATCTCTAACATTATCCCTGCCCCTAACCTAAACCATGCACCTCACATTCGAAAAAAAAATTTCCTTAACGGTACCACTCTTCAAGCAAATTTTGTCTGATGGTATTGCTATTTTGTGTGTGTGTGTGTGTGTGTGTGTGTGTGTGTGTGTGTGTGTGTGTGTGTGTGTGTGTGTGTGTGTGTGTGTGCGTGTGTGTGCGTGTATGTGTGTGTTTGTGTGTATGTATTGCTGTTTCACTGATTGCAAAATGAAACTGGTGTGATTAGTTTTATGCTGGATTTGGGTTGTTTTTATGTAGTTCACTGATTGATTCAAGAATTATGTTTTTTGAAGAATGTAGATTTTGGTGAAGATTTTTCATATTTTTTTCCATCTCAGATTCTGTGCATCAGGATTCATGACTACACTCATATACGTATGCATGTATATATACAGCTCCAGCTAAAAAGTAAAAAGGTACTGTAACATTCAGAACTTTATATGTGCAAAGATGCAGGTAGTTTTATAATTGTTTCAGTACTTCAATACTTATTTTTATTTATTTTTACTGACACATTGCCATTACTTCAAACTTGGACAAAAGGATACCGATGACCAAAGACAAAGAACTTAAATGGTATAAACAAATCATTTGAAAAACTACTTAATCACATTTCCATCTGAAGACAAAATTCCTGTTGTGTTATCTTATCATGTAATACTGTTAGCAAATTATTGTTTGTTTGTGCTAATTTTCTGTACTTGCCTGAGAGCTACAATGGGGCTTATTAACATGTGATCTTGATGACTGAAATAATCTGTACAATGTATCTTTCTATCCTGATGGAGTCCAGACTAACCAGTTGAGGGTAACAGTTCTGGTGGGATGCATTATGCCAGGCAGTACTTGATTTCCCTAGGTACATGCCATTATCATCTGAGTTTATATTTATCCTAGTTATGGGTGTAGAAACTATGAAAGTTTGTGGTAATAGATCTGCAACGTGACTCATAAAAAGTAGCTGAAGCAGATAGATCTGCTGAAAGGGTTTGCATATCAAAAACAGGAAGACCTTGAAAGTATATAGCTGTAGTATGCATGTTTTGCATGTCTCTAGCAGTAGTCCAGGAGAGACTGTGGTTTCATGTGAATTTAATCATGCTGGCTGGATTTGTTTGTTGTACAAAATTAGATGTGGTCATGGGTACACAGTGTTACACATGCACAGCAGAGAAAAACAACATGCAGATAGTGGTTCATTTTTCATTACTTTCATACTGACTCTTGGTTCATTTCCATAAAAGTAGTTTTATCAAACTATCCAGCTGAGATCATTTCTGGCTCCATTTGCAGTATAACCGGGTCTATATTAAATCACTGACCACTTAACTTGTCGAACGTCTAAACGTCGACAGCTAAGGGTCGAAAATTGACAATGTCGAACAGCCAATTAAGAAAATTCTTTTATCGGAAATGAATTTGCTTGACCATGCCAAAGTAACATAAACTTCCAAGCCATAACAAAGTGGGAAGCTTCGTGCCCCACACCCCCCTAACTAAATATACCAACTCTGAGATCGCTCTACATTAGGGAAAGGGCAAACTCCCAACAATGGTCAACCAAATTCTTTCCCGATGAATGAATTTGCTTAACTGGCTGTTCAGCATTTTCAGTTTTTGACCCTTAGCTGTCTACGTTTAGGCATTTGACATACTAAGCAGTCGATGATTTAATATAGAGACATATAACCATGCCACTTGAGATATGCATCTAATAGAATTAGGCCCTGTACATCCTAGCTTTAATGTGAATGTTTTGGGTGTGGTGATTCAAAGTGCAGAAAAAAATATCAGATATTAAAGTACAGGAAGGAAATCCAGTGGTTTTACGTAGCAGTGATCAGTCATTTGAATATTTTCACTATGTGCTTTTAATATTGCTTAAAACTGTTTGCTTTATAACAAGGTTATGCATATAAATGCATTTCATTATAACAGTAGTATCATTATTTATGCCGTAACTCTTACTTTATAAGCAATTTCCATTTTGGCTCATACCAGGCTACCTAAAAAGATCAGATCTATAGATTTACTTTGGTGCTTCATGTTAGAGTAAAAGAGATCATGTCATTTGAGTGATCACTTTTCCTGCTATGGTAATTTCAAAAAGTCAAAGAAGTGGGCTAGGGTGTCTAATTCCAGTATGCAAAAATTCACATGATAAATTATAAACCATAATGAACTAATGCATACAATGATAGATTATGAACCATAATGAACTAATGCATACAATGACAGATTATAAACCATAAGGAACTAATGCATACAATGATAGATTATAAACCATAAGGAACTAATGCATACACCAAGTAAGTATTGTTTGAAGGGAGACAATAAAAGGCATGGGACATGTGTGAGGACCCAGCTCACTCCCTTAGTTATTCACATTCTGATGTCTAATATTGACACTTTACAATACAGCTGATGATTTAGCAGTACAATAGTACACAGGTCTCTGGACTTTCCAGCCTAGCTGCTAACTGATTTAGTTCATATTATGTAACTCAGTATAGTTGTTTATGAAATATATATGTCACATTTTCTGCAGGCTGCATAACAAAAAGAGATAAAGCTCTGATTTTAAACTCATTGTTCTCAGTTTGAGGAGCAAGCCTCCATGGTGAATAAGCCAGCAAGGAAGGTATAGGACTGAGTGTTCACAATTGCCATACATTTGGCACATGTTCACAATGTCAACAACGTAATACATGGTAATGGTCAATAACTACAACAACGGTAAGCATCTTCAAAATATAATACGGAATTATGAAGGTGTAAAGGAGGTGGCCAAACTGGTCCTGCATCAGGGAAAAGCAGGAGAAAGTAAGTTGACACACAACAATTGCATATGTACAGCACACACAGTGTTTTAGAAATCAACCCAAAATACATTTAAGCAAATGGGAAATGTATGTCACATGGGTAGAATGATTCCTAATGTCCTCAGAAATGGCCATATCTAAATCACACATACACAGTACTGTACAAACATGTAACATCAACATGCATAGGTTTGTACGCATACACTGTCATGCAAATGTTGAATAAACAAGCACAGGAGTATGTCACGCACCATGCTCATTAATGAGCAGAGGACACTCCTGTGAGTATCATTACAGCACATCAGCAGTACATCAGTGAATGCTTACATGTCAAAGGTACATTTGTGAGTCACTATGGATTAGACTTTGTGCACAGACATGAACTATCAGTTAATGTATACAACTATCTGTGGAAGTTGTGAACTTATGTGAATATGTAATTGACATGGAAATGTAAGATACTACAAACACAGCATAATGTACTGCTACAGAAAAAATTATCTGTAACAGTGTGTATGCATTAATGCTACATTTGTGTTTGATGAGGTCAGAAAAGTAAGAATGCGCATAGCTATTACATACCTGTATATGACCCCACAGGGCATCGGCATTGCTAATACTTGGCACATAACACCACATCATGGCAGTAGGACATCATGACAACTATCATGGAAAACACATGGGAAATGACATGTCCTTCTGTTGTACATGGATGATATGGAAATACACAATTCTAAACCATACCACAGGTGTAGGGCTGGACTATGGACAATATTTGTTGTCTGTCATTTTCCACCAGTAAAACACATGTTTACAGAATAATTATTGCAACACTAGCTGCAGGTGAACTGTCAGAATATATGGATGGCTGAATGTAGGCAGAAAGTATAATGTGTTAATGTGTATTATGCATGCATTGAAACATATTTAAATGTCACATGACAATAACACATGAACATGCCAGCTACATGGTATGCATGCACAAGAGTGCATACATAGTCCAATCAATTATATGGCAACCAGTATGTTGACAGCATAACACAATTGGAGCACACAGAAAATATAGATCAAAAGGACCAGGCCAATGTGGCTGAGCCTCATGAATTACCTCTCCCTGCATGATTCACTCACAGTTCATACCATATCCTGGAAGGGGTTCCTACTGCAAGACCCAAGACGCATTATTTCGAATGCGTCTTGGTCAAACTTAAAAGACTGAAAAGGCAAAATATCTAAGTGGCTTTTATGCGAATTCTTTCCCTGGGAAAGAATTTGCTTAGCTGCTTCGTTACTTTGATGTTTTTGGCACTGTAATACGATCTTGGAGTTTGTATATTTAAGTAGGGGGGTGGGGGGCACAACTGGTCTTATCGCAATTCAGCTTTGTTAAGGTCATGCCTATTCAACATGGTGGACTTCATTGAGAGTGGCAAAAAAGCAATGGCTGTAGTCGAGACTGTGGATATAGTATACCTCAACCTGGCCAAGCATTTTGCGATGTTACCCAAACCAGGCATTGCAAACAAGCTAAGTAAGTAAAGTATAAACTCTTTCATCATCCACTAAATAAGCAAATAAGTCAATGATAGGACCCAAAAGGTCAAAATAGACAAGGCCACATCTGTCAAAATCTCAGTTACTAGCATATGTGGAACAGACATTCCAACCCAAATGTTATTTAGGTTGTGGAGAGTATTTCAAAAACTGTGCGCTGAAAAGATGGCTTAATGTTACATGATATTTAATAATTCGTGGATTTAACTCACAGTTTTAGCACAGCTATAATGAGATTATTTAAATTACCTTACTGATGCATGATGGGTATTCATGCATTCTAAGCAATATGCATGTTAATATGAAAAATATGGGCCTGTAGCTCCTAAAACAGAAAAAGCAATCAACATACCTCTCTCCCTCCACTGCTCCTCAAGCCTGTATGGCTTCCTATTACCTGATCAAAAGTTTAGGTTAGTGAATACCTAAATGTCAATCTGATAATAGTGAAAGCAAAAAACCCCGAACAGACGATTTAATGCAGGGAAATAATTCCCTTGGCCATATGAGGATTTTGCCCCTTTCTGCTTTTCAGTTAAACAATCAGTTTTGAACTTTTTTGTTAATTAATTGGTTAATTTGTTTAAATCAGTTTGCTCTTGTTTACTACTGTTATATTTAAGTGTGCATCAGTTCTCCTGTGTTAAATCAACCTAAACAGAGTTTAAATATCTTTAGCATATTCTGGTTACAGGCTTTGCTGTATCCAGATCTGTTTGTGTGATTCCTATGTTTCCTGCTATGCCATCTTGTGTTGGCCGGGGCCTGCCTGAACTTAGTGGGAGTAAATGAACTGGTTTTAACTGGTCTGGCATACAGTTTTGAGCTAAGAGCTCAGGGACAAGGGTTGATTGGTCAATTCCAGTGTTTCTATTTTAGTTTCATTTTTGTGGTATTTAAACCTAGACTTACCATGGGTTTGTGCTTGTTTGCCCATCACACACTGGTGCTGAGCTGTTTTAACCCTTTGTGAAGTATCTCAGTTGCATTTTGTCCCCTTACCAGCACTCTTGTGTAACTGAGGCCCTTACCTGCAGCTACTGTATTGATTTTATCCAGCCCTACTCACACCTATAGTAACTCTCCTCAGATATTACCCACTCTACTATTCCTGACCTCTCTTCCCACAGATTCTGATAACCATGAATGGACAATTTCCTATGGTTTCTCCTGCTAGTCTGGTTGATATGGGCATCCTGAGAGAGTGTAGCAACTGTCTTATGTACACAGACAACCCTCTACTACTACCACTTGGGAACACAATATGTGAGAGATGCAATTACATTAAGAACATAGAATCCTTGCTGTCTCAGTCACAAGCCAGTACATCTGGCATTGACAAGGTTGTCTGCACAAACACTATGAACACCACACCTCTAACACCACCCAAATCTGTACAATACACTCCTACATATGCAGGGGTTCTCAACAAAAACATACCTAAACAAAAGAGACCTCCAAAGCAAAAACACAAATGCACATCACAACCCACAGCACCAAGCATCACACATAGTACACATGTCTGTGTCTGACAGCCTCTAAGGCCCAGCCACAAATCCAGCATACTAGTCATAGGAGACTCTATCATGAGACACACAGATGGGCCCCTCACCAGGCTAGACAAGGAGAAAGTCATGGTAAGTTGCTTGTCAGGAACTAGAATCTACCATATCACCCACGCACTCAAGTCTCCTAACAACAGGTACTGTTATGACTCTGCCATAGCCCATATTGGTGTGAATGACTTGAAATGTACCTCTCTGGACTACATGAAGAGAGATATGATTGAGAGGGTCTATATCACATTGTCAAAGTTTTACAACTTCAAACACTATATGGTCGAACCCATATGTTCGAAGTTGTAAAACTTTGAAAACTTAAAAAGAAAATAAAAATAATAAATAAATTATCTGGTGGTTGTAAGCAGGGGGGCAAGCCTCACTGCATCCCCCATACCCCCCCCACTTTAAATATACCAACTCAGAGACCACACTACAATGCAGCATGGTGCGTAAAGGGAAGATTTGCCTTTACTACACTGTAGTGTGATCTCAGAGTTGGTACATTTAAAGAGCGGGGGGGTGGGGGTGCAGGAGTGCTTGCCCCCCTGCTTACAACTGTCAGGTACGTTTTTTATTATTTTTATTTTTTTTTTAATTTTTTGAGGTTTTACAACTTCGAATATATTAGTTCGACCATATAGCGTTCGAAGTTGTAAAACTTCGACAATGTGATATAGACCCTGATTGAGCTCACTGAATATGTGTCCCAGACAGATATGTCCCTAGCCTTAAGTATCATCCTACCATCACCCAGAATAATGCCTCAATACAAATAGAAAATGATTGACTTTAACAACTGGCTTAGTTTCTGATGTCATTCCAAGGGGATCCAGTACCTGACAGCCTGGGAGGACATGATTGACAGATCATGATGCTTTGCCAGAAATGGCCTTCATCTGTGTCCCCTGGGCTTCAAGCTTCTGGCAAAAGGCTCTTCCCTCCCCGATAATGCCTTTTTTAGGCAAAGTCATGAGCACAAAATTACCAACAAGAAAACTTCTAAATTAAATTTTAATGTCATGTTGCTAAACACTAGGCTTCTTAACATGAAACTGCACTCATTGCAAGTATTCCTTGTCCTGGAGGATGCTGACATTTGTGCAGTCACTAAACCTGGTTCAAAGCTGTAGAGAGCACCCCAGCCTTGCCAAGTTACTCCTCCTACCATACTTTCAGACCCAAAATGGAGGGCTACAAAGCCATAGGAGGTGGAGTTTCAACATTTATCAATGGCATACACACCTCCAGGCTGGCCAAACGGTATGATGCACAGAAGACACTCCAAGTGCAGTTAACTGTTGACAAAACACCTATTCAAATCATAGCTAGATACAGACCCCCAACCATGACTCAGGACACCCACTCTACCTATCTGAACTTACTTGAATCCATCAAGATTCAACCCTCTACTCTGATCCTGAGTGACTTTAACTACCCAACCATGGAGTGGAAGACCTTCTCTAGCCCAGACATGAACACCCAGTGTCATCCTGCTTGGTAATATCTGACCATAAAGTGATCACATCATCCCTTCACTTGGAACTAGCACTAATGACCAAGCCTACACCAAAAAAAATATATGAGCACCTACACAGCTGTATGGACTCAGCAATACATGACAGGACCAAATCATCTTCCTCAAGAAAGAGTAAACCTGCCTGGTGGACAGCAGCAATAAACAAAATCTATAATAAAAGGAAAAAAAAATTCTGTCCAGGACCAAGAAGAACCAGGTGCCAAGTTGGAAGCAATCTCTCCTTGTCAGAACAAATAAATAAGGTCACTGTTGAAATCCTCCAAGGCTAACTTTGAGTCCAGATTGGACACATTCACTAAGGAAAATCAGAAGGCCTTCTTCACATATGTCCCCAGTCTGAAAGGTAACACGCAAATCTGCTCAGAACTGGTGGTCAGTAACACCATATACACAAATGCCATAGATAAAGCCAACCTGCTGGCAGACAGGTTCATTGAAAACTTCACCCCCCCTGCACCCCCCAATCAGTAAAGGACATCCCCAGCACCTGACCCTCCCTACCCTCATCACCAGGGAGCAGGTCTTTAATGCCCTCTCAAAGGCAAAAAATACAGTCTGCATGGGACCCAGTAACATCCCTGGTTGTATCCTATATGAACTCAGGCATGAGTTCTCAGATCCATTAGGCACCCTGTTGAACCAATGCATGAGCCCTGGCTTCATCCCAGCTGAATGGAGGACAGCCACTGTCATCCCTCTACACAAAGATGGAGCATCCACTGCCATAGGCAATTATAGGCCCATAAGCCTAACTAGCCTGATCTGCAAGGCCATGGAATGCATTATCGTGGACCTTATAAACAAGAACATTGGCAACCTCTAAACACTTGACCCCACACAGTTTCATTTTGTCAAAGGGGGATCATGCCTGTTAAACTTGGTCAACTTCTTTGAAACAGTCACCAAAGCCATTGACGAGAGGAAGACGGTGCACACTGCTTACTTTCACCTAGCCAAACCCTTCGACAGTATTCCCCACTCGGTCATAATAGATAAACTTTCCCAGGCATCAACTCATATGTTACCAGATTGGTAGCTAACTGGCTCACTGATAGAACCCACTCAGCCAAAATAGGGGAATCCACCTCTAGTAGTAGACCAGTAATGAGCGATGTACCCCAAGGATCAGTCTTGGGGCCTCTACTGTTTGGGATATACTTTTCTGAGGTGCAAGCCAAAACCAGTGGTCTGTGGCTGACCAACTTTACAGATGACTGTAAGCTGGGTGCTGCCTTAAATTCCCCTAGCAATGTGAACGTCCTCCAAGAGGGCCTTACCCAAACTAATGATTGGTACCAGGAGTATGGCCTCAAACTGAATGCCAAGAAATGCATCATTTTCCCCTTTGGGGAAAATGGCATCCCCACTAATTATCACATTAATAACAACCTACTAAACACACAATCAGTTGTGAGGCACTTGGGCATCCAGGTTAATAGCAACCTGACTTTTGACCACCACATTGCTTCCATTGTACGGAAGGCTTTCTACATGGCCCACATCATAAATAAGGGTATTTCATCCAGAAACAAGGAGGCCATAACATTCCTGTATTCCTCCCTTATCAGACCCATTATCGAGTACAATTACTCCGTTGGCATGTACCTTGCTAAGCACATGCAGCAGTTGGAGAGACCACAGAAGTTCCTGACCAGGATAATCCAGGGTCTCAAATACCTATCCTATACAGATAGGCTAAAGGCCCTGTCCCTCTGCTCAGTCTTGTACAGACTGCTCAGACGTGACCTGTGTCTGGCATACAAGGCCATCTCAAACCCAGCCTTGATAGAGTCACTGCATATCCATATGTCAAACTCCACTCACACAAACTGCACGTAAGGCCTTAACCTGGTCTGTGATATTAAAAGAACTTGTTGGTGGGATAGATTTGTGTCCCAAACACTCCTCCTTCTGTGGAATAGTCATTCTCTCCATGTCAAGCAGAGTACCTCTCTAGCCCTCTTTAAGAGGAACCTGGACAAGTGGGTGGGAAACAGAAAATACACACCTGGGATCCTACCTGTGTCCCTGCTGGACAGGGGAAACAGGTGTTGACTTTGGGGAAACATGGGCAAAATTATTGGCTAGGCTTATAAGGGCCTCCGGGCCAATAGCCTAGTATCATCCTATGAACCTGTGAATGTATATGCGACTCAGACTTGCTACTGTAATGTACATTCAAACTCTAACCTTGACAACTGCCTCCCTTACTAATTTATCTTTACTGAGAGTGCATGTTATAAATGTAGTGAAAAGACTTGGTTTAATGACATCACCTGAGTTGGGCATGGTCTACGAATATGGATTCTAGCTTAGGATTTCAAAGAATGAACATGTGCTTGTCATGAAGTAAAGAGTTAGTAAACCATGTCAGCACTGTGGTCAGAAACATTAACAGTAATAGAAAACATACATTCTTCAGACAGTGGGACAGTGTCATGTATCATAGAGCTTCTGTTAACAGAACCATACAAGTTGCTGTACATGAGGGGCACAGTAAGGTATGTAGGAGGGCTAAAATATTCCTTGGCAAAGTGGATATCACTAAGCAAATACATAAACCTTCCCTGTTCTGCATTTGAACTGAAAGCCTTCCCACTCTCTCAAAGGATAAGGATGATGCTGTTCTTGAACTGAATGTAAAAATTAATGATAAAACAACTTGACAGTACTTTTAAAAATAATATACTTGTCAGATATCTAGCAGTCTGTAACAAGTTTTACTAATCCTGCACTTAAGAGATACTGTTAACAGACCAATATTGATTATGAATATATTCATAAGAATTCAATAAATAACCTAGTTTATACAACAATGCACAAAACAAAAAAACATTAATATCAATAAGTGTAATATGCTTCTCTGAAGAATGCTATGGGTGAAGTAAACCAAGAGAACAGTTTCAGATATGTTTCTCTTATCTGGATTGTAAACTACAGCTTGCCAAAATGTAGGCATACTAGCTGGTTTCTTTACAGGCCAAGATAACAGGCAGCACCTTTTTTTTTTATTTTAACAAACAGGTACTGCTTTACTAACCCTGCAGTTAAAGAGCTGGTGTTAGTAAAGCATTACCGATTGCAGGTATATTAGTAGGAACTTTATGACTAACTCAGTTATTCATAATCATGCACAAAATAAACATTAGTACCAATAAGTGGAATATGCTTCTCTACATAGCTAGTATGTGTGAAGAAAACTAAGGGAACAATTTCAGATATGTTTCCCCTGTATGGATTGGAACCCATAGCATGCTAAGATGTAGCCATGCTGACCAGTTTCCTTATAGGCCAAGTTAACAGGCAGCAGTTGTATCTTCTTAACAAACAGGTACTGCTGGTGTTTATTCAAATTCCTGTGAAGAATGGATGAATACAGAAACTCCAAACACTCACTGGACATTTTATTGTCTGAAAACATATGTGTAAACAGTCAAACAGGCATTCCTTTTGGCTTAAATAAACATGACTGCATTAACAATTTTTACTTTATTAGGAGGGATGAATTAAAGAAGTGTATGAGTTTTTATTCAGACAAGTAATGCTGCAATAGACAATACTGTGATGCTATAACAGATAAGTATGGAATGGGCAGTCTTCAGCATCCTAGGCACTAAAGACATAGGTGATGTTCGAGGACAGTAGGTGTGCAAAATTATGTTGTTATATACTATAAAACATGTACATCTACAAAGTTCATAATTATGGATATTATAAAAATTATTAAAGAAGTTAACAGAATGGGACTCAGACCCACTCTTATAAGGACAGCAGTTGTGCTGTTTACTTAATTCTCCCCATGAGCTATTTGTCATAGCAGCTAACTAATAGTTATAAAAAACATCTACGTGATATATACGGGAGACAGATATATCTCTATATCCTGTAGAAATGCTCAAGTATAAGTAGAATAGTTACTCATACTATAGGAACCCATAAGCTATCTCCACACCTCAGCATCCTCTAATGAAACTCCTCAAAGTCACTCTGATGCAGGTCATCATTGTGGTGGTAAACCTGCACTCCAGATAGTACATCCCTGTACATCTTCTGTACTCCCTACCAATCCAGATCCACATATATATCACTGTGAAGTTCCTTCACCTGGCTCTCATCTGATGCTCCACACCAGTGTACTCTGTCAGCATCTGGCTGGTCTCCTCCTTGATCCAGTTCAGCGCATGTGCATGTCTCAGCCTTCTTGAAATAACCATCTCGATCCTCCAATGGAAAATGTTTGATAAATGCAAAATCAGAAAAATGTTCACTAAGGTTCCACTCACTTTGCAGGTTGTAATGGTCTGATCTGTAAATGCATCAAAATCAATATTTGAAAGTGGCACTGATGTCATGTAATCAGATCATTGCAAGATAACTGTCATGTGCCACATATGGTACCATTTATTGATACCCATTGGGTATTTATGCAACACACCTGGGTCTTAAGCAGCGTGTATACAGTTTAGGCAGAGGTGCACAAATGGATTCCAAAACCTAGAATTTTAATTAACCTCATTAATTATGTATGGTGCAAATGGTACTTAAAGGTGAATGCGTATTGGGTGCACTTAGTTTTTGTGATTCAGAGTTAGAGATGCATTGTTAAGTAGTAACACTTCTGTTTTTAAAGTTGCTCATTCTCATAGGTACCAGTTTAAATTTATTTTTATTGAAAATGTGAACTTTAACATAAATTGTTGTAAGTTACTGGACTAATGTTTGGTTGGCCTTTATGCATACGGGTGTTGCTATATTCATTAATAGATTTCATTCCCATATGCAGTTGTACAGACAGATTTACATTGCAAATGTGAATAGCACATAAAGACAGGTTTGCGGTCCATATTTCTTACTGTTAATTCTTTGCATTCTGTGGTGTAACTGCAGAAACCTACAGATTCTGATACCATTTGTATGCACTATGTTCTTTTGAAGTTACGGATATTTCTTTATTCATGTTTCTTAACCACAGCATTAATAATATGTTATGTTGCTTTTATGGATATTTCTTCATTGATTTTTTAAACAAAGTGCTAATAGTATGATCTTTTGCTGTTATGGATATTTCTTTATTGATGTCTCTTAAAAAAATCTTATCACTACCTGTTTGGTATACAAATGTTCCATACTGTCTGTTGCCTGCCTACGGATTCTGAGATTTGTGCTGTATTTATATGCAAAATGCATGCAGATTCCTATGGCATGATATGGCTGGTCTTGGACCTCCCTGCAACATATATGTAGTGTGAGGGGTTCTAATCCCACACACAGATCTAAAAGTACTGCAAGTTATGTTTATTTTACAAAAGTTATGTATGCAGGCATTGTTACTATTTTTTATGTCTCACATTAGTATTTGTCACAGACAGTGTTTTACAGACTTTGGCAATGCATATATACTGTCCGCAGAATCATCTGCATAAATGGGCTCCTACAGGAATATGATAGTGTGCATATCACTGTCTTTCAATGGTCATCTGTTCTACAGGTGACAGTTTATCCCCACAAGTAAATGACATCAAACTCAATGGTCTCCGAGACATAGGCAGAGGCTTCTTGGCCATTCTTGCAATATAGTTTGGAGAGATGAAATCTGCACCAACCTCATCAACATGATAAATGTGGTTGGAGTTCACAACAGATACCATGATGCTTGCTGATGCTGCTGCCCAGAAATGATCCTCCATGCAGCCAACAGATTAAGATGCTTTGAGATGTTGAGCAATGCCACTGTTAGTGGACCACAATTGACTCCCAATGACATTACAATATTTCTGTCCTCACTCCATAAGAAACCCAGGATCAGAATAGAAGCTGGAGATCCAGGCCAAACATCTTTGTCTTTCTTTCTATGACATGGCTGACTATAGAGCAAATCACTGCGTATTGCTGTAGCATGCATATTTATGTATTGTCATTTCTGATTTACAGCGGCAGATTTGAGCTGTGCACAGAGATCCACACAGTGTACTGATGATGATGATGATGATGAACATAAGTCTAATGACATGTAGTCATACAACTGCAATACAGACACAAACTATAAAATGCTGTCTCGTTAATATTCACAGGTGCATCTACTTTGGGACGACACCAGTCAATGGTAGGTGAGTGTCTCCATACTGTTTTACTGTGCCCACTATTTGTTATTGTCTCAGCCTCATTGCATGACACTGCTCTTTACTGTCATATTGTCATTTCCCTAATAATCTACATTACAGGTACATCCAGTGTGGGCCCAAGCCATGCAGGTTCAAGTCAGACAGAGCAGGTATGTTACTGTAACAGGCTCATATCACACATGTGATACATCACATTAATGTCAACATTTTCAACACAGGGCCATGTGGCCTACAGGTGCATTGTTCATCATGTGAGTATCTGCAACCCCTGTTACTGTGTTTTATATGTGATAGGTTCATAGATAGATACTAGGCTATCTGCCCTAGGGCATTTATAAGCCTAGCCCGAGTGTATTTGGCTTTTGTCTCCCTATTAGATTAGCCTACTGTGCCTCTGTATAGTAGGTCACAGAAGGTAGCCTTTTAAGATTAGTTTACCATGCCTCTGTCGAGCAGGGACACAGAAGAGATCCCAGGGGTGAATTTGCGATTTCCCATCCACGCGTCCAGATTTCGCTTGAAGAGGGTCAGCGAGGGGCTATGTCTAACATGAATTGGTATTTTATTCCAGAGTGAGGGGAGCCTCTGGGAAATGAATCTGTCCCTCCAGCATGTCCTGGATTTGGATTTTTTGAGGTGGAGCATGTCCATTAATTCTGGGTTAGACATGGCTTTGTACGTCAGGCATAGATCGCCTCTGAGTAGGCGGTAAGCAACTGAGTAGAGCTGGAGTTTCTTTAGTCTAGCTGCATAGGACATCTGTTTGTAGCCCATGATCCTCTTGGTGAGGTACTTTTGGGGTCTCTCCAGTTGCTGCAGGTGTCAGGTAAGGTACATCCCAAAAGGGGCATTGTATTCAATTATGGGCCTGATGAGTGACGAGTAGAGGGGCACAATGACCTCTCTTGATCTAGATGTGAACCCTTATGTGATAAGGTGGGCTATATAGAAGGTCTTTCTAACCACTTTAGCAACATGATTATCAAAAGAGAGATTACTATCTACGTTGGTCCCCAAATCTCTAATTACATCTTCTGTACTTAATGGATTACCACCTATGTGGTAATTTGTGGGCACTTTGTTTTTCCCAAAGGGGATGACTATGCACTTTTTAGCATTTAGCTTGAGGCCGTGGTTCTGGCACCAAGCATCCATCTCCGTGAGACCCTTTTGGAGGATGCTTGTGTCAGCTGGAGAGTCAATTATGGCTCCCAGTTTGCAGTCATCTGTGAAGTTTGTCAGCCATAGTCCTCCCGTGTTAGCCTGAACCTCAGAGAAGTATATACCGAATAAGAGAGGTCCCAGAAATGAACCTTGTGGGACGCCACTTGTAACTGGTTTGGATTCGGACGTGGCACCTGTGATTCTGACCATGTGGGTTCTATCCCTGAGCCAGTTTGCAACCAATCTTGTGATACAGGGGTTGATATTTAAGCTGGTAAGCTTATTTATGATGCCCGAGTGGGATATTGTGTCGAAGGCTTTTGCGAGGTCCAGGTAGGCTGTGTGGACTACCTTGCCCTCATCTATGGCTTTGGTAACTGTTTCAAAGAAATCAACTAGGTTTAAGAGGCAAGATCTGCCCTTAACAAAGCTGAATTGGGTAGGGTGCAGTGTCTGGAAGCTCCCAATGTCTTTGTTTATGAGTTCCATGATAATATGCTCCATAGCTTTACAGACCAGACTAGTCAGGCTTATGGGGCGATAGTTCCCGGGGTCCATTGTCACGCCACCTTTATGGAGTGGGACCACTGTAGCTGTACGCCATTCTTTGGGTACATATCCTGTAGTGACACTAAGTCTGAACAGTGACTTAATGTGAGGGTTCAGTTCTTCTTGGAGCTCCTGTAAGACACAGCCTAGGACACCGTCCGGTCCCATAGATGCTGTGTTTTTTGCTTTGGAGAGGGCAGCTTTCACCTGTGCATCTGTGATGTCAGGGAGGTTACATTCAGGTGGGATAGGCATTTGCTCTTTTGAGGGGGAAGGGGGGAGAAGTTAGCACTGAATCTGTCTGCCAGGATGTTGGTTATGTCTGTAGGTTTGGTATATTTTGTACCATTATGCAACAATTCAGAGCATATCTGGGAGTTTTCACCCATATTCCTGACATAACTAAAGAAGGCTTTGTGATTATCTTTAGTGTCTAGGGCAATTTTTCTTTCGAAACTGGCCTTTGATGATTTTATGAGGGCTCATAGTTTCTTGCTAATACTGATCAGAGATGCCTTCCCTTTTTGGGATTTTGCTCTGTCATGTAGTAGCTTCCTCCTTCTGTTGTATAGCTTATTTATGGCCGGGGTCCACCAGACAGGTCTCCTGTTTTTGGAGGAGTGAGTCTTGGTTTTATTTGGGATAGCACGATCCATGCATTCCTGCAGGTGCTCATTAAATGCAATTGTAAAGGATTCTGCGGATTGGGCTGTATTATCTTCTGGCTTTGAAGGATTCCACCTCAGTCTTGAGAAGTGTGAGGTTAGCTTTTGAGAAATTCTTTACAGTGATTTCCTTGGCTGGGGGTGGGGATGGGATATGGATGTCCAGGGAAATTAGTTTATGGTCTGATCTTACCAATGAGGGGTTTACCTCTGGTGTGGAACATAGAGTCCCCATGTTGGTGATGACCAGGTCCAATATGTTGTTCCCTCTTGTGGGAGTGGTGACCAGTTGTTCCATCATGTTAGAGTTTATAAATTCAAGGAACCATTGGGTGAGGGTGTTTGGGCTTGAGTAGTTTTCCCAGTCAATGTTTGGGTAGTTGAAGTCACCCAATAACATAGTGTTTGGAGAGACCTTCATATTCTCCAGTGTTCTCAGGAATGCCAAGTGGGGTTCCTGTGAAAGAGAGGGTGATCTGTAGCAGGCTACAAACTGAAAGGCAGTTTTGCCCGTTGTTAGTTGCACATGGATGGTTTCCAATGCTTCGTGCAGTGCCACTAACCTGGAGGTGTAGGTATCTTTGATGACTATGGATACTCCCCCTCCTTTTGTGCTTCGTTCCGAGTTTTGGGGCCAAAAAGCATGGTATGAGTTATAACCTGGTAGTGCTGGGGTGCCCTCAGGAGCCTTGAACCAGGTTTCTGTTACTGCACAGACATTGATTTTCTCCATACTGAGGAGAGCCTCGAGTGCATGCATCTTGAGGTTTAGACTTCTGGCATTGAGTAGCATTACCTTTAGTTTTTTTATCCTTGGGTTGTCTATGGAGGTGGGTTTGTCCTTTGTGCCTTGCCTAAAAAAGGCATTATGGGGGTGGCAAGAGCCTTGGCCAGTTTACGAAAGCCTAAGGGTGACATGTGCAAGCCGTCCCTAGCGAAGCAATGTGGCTTGTCGAGCATGTCATCCCAGGCTGACAGACACTGGATCCCCTTTGAATGACACCAATATTTTAGCCAATTGTTGAAAATGATCATTTTGTCTTTATACTGTGGTATCATTCTTGGTGAGGGCAAGATGCTACTCAAGGTGAGGGTCATACCAGCCTGGGCTACATGATCAGAGAGCTCCTCTATGTCTCTTTTCATGTAGTCCAGGGAGGTACATCTCAGGTCATTCACACCAGCATGGACAATGATGGAGTCATATTTGTACTTGCTTTGGAGTGACTTGAGTGCTTGCGTTATGTGGCGGATCTTGGCACCTGACAGGCAGCTTACAATGACCTTCTCCTTGTTCAGTCTGGTGAGTGGGACATCAGTGTGCTGGACAATAGAGTCCCCTATAATGAGTGTATTTGGTGTGTTGTTTAGCCTTAAGGGCTGTGACTGTGAGGCACACTGACTTTGTGAGATATGTGATTCGTGGGTATTGTTGAGGGGTGGCTGTTGCTTGGATATCTGCTTTGGAGGTCTTTGCTGCTTAGGCAGGTTTTTATTTAGAGCCTCCGAGTATGTTTTTGAGTGTTTATGTGTTAGGTATGCAGATGCAATAGGTCTATGTGAGACTGGATTTGTTGCTGTTAGTATTATTTTGGCTAAATACATGACTGGTTTATCTTTCTCTTTACGTTTTCAATACAGCATCCACAGTGCAACCCACAAACTCTCAACAGCGGGAGTCTGTCAGCAGTATGCTAGTAAGTCATTTTCATACATGTCATTGTTCCTACTCCTGTTGTTGTCCTCCATTAATATTGTGTCCTTTGTCCCATTCCTAGGCCAGACTGCATTGACCTCATCAGCTGCACAAATAAGTGATATGTCTATACCAAATCTTCTGTGCATTTTAACCATGTTCACATGGTTAATGTTGGCAATGATGTGATCACTAATGCTGATTTTGTCCCTGCAATAGTTGAAATTCATCCCTCTTTAGCAGCATCGTCTTCCCATGAGGAGTTGTTACTTGTGTGCTTTGTTTGTATCCCTCAACTACGTCTTGTATGTTGGCTATATAACCCAGTTGTGTACTCCATGTTATGCAGATTCTGTAAAACATACATATAGAATACCTCTTTTAAAGTCATTATTTGTAATATTGCAATGAGATATACATGACATATGTCTTTGATGCTATCCAGCATGTGACGTAAGCACATTGTCCTGATCTGTGTCATCTGTTCTTCTTTTAGCACATCATCTATGTGTATCATCCGTTAGCCCATCTAGTGATCATGATGTGGGATCTGACATGTTGAAAGAGTCTACCCAATATCTTGACAGTGATGTTCATGCAGCTGTAGCCTCAGATGTGGAGGGAAACTTGTCCTGCCATTCTGAGAATTATGGGACATTGGATGTTGAATAGGATGAGGCCATTAAACCACAGACCCAATTTTAGACTGCTGCTGATGTTGCCAGTTCCCCACAACACCTTGAAACTGGGCATTGCATAGACATAGGCATGTGGATTGGGTACATGGTTAGGTGTCAGAGGGTGTCCGCCTATTGCTGCAGCAAATGAATGTTCCCATCAACATCATGGATCAGACATCCATGCAGATGCCCATGTTGCAGATCATCTTGCACACCAGCTGTGTGTGATGCATGAAGGACAGGAATGCAGACATAATGATGTAATCATGGCATTGGCTGCTAAAAATGATAGTATGCTAGCTGTGCCATGGCCAGTAGAAACCCTGGTCTCTTCAGTACCACAGCAGTGTCATAGTACAAGCAGAGTTCTACATTTCCTAACTATGCTTAGCTGATTGCAACATAGGAGAGGAAGGCCATCTCTCAGTGGAACCACTGTTGGCCATCGAGCATCAGTGTCTATGGTTCAATATGCACACACTTCCACTGCTGGACCATCTGCTGTTGTCCTGCCAGTCACAAAAAGACCTTCAACTTGCAGTTGTGCTCCTTCAGCTCAACAGGATGTTGTCACCTCATTAGTCTCCTCTATGAGCCTCCTCTGCACCTTGAGCTAAATGTCTCTGTGCATGGTGGAAGCAGAGCAGACTATGGTGTGACACATCACCAAAGTTGCCCCACCTGACTGCATGTATTACAGTACTAGTTTACTGTCATCTATTTCTCTGCAGCTATTAACAGTTCTGCATTATGTCTTGTGTTGTTTCTTTTTTTTTCATGTTATTATATTGCGGAGATATGAATGTGTGGTACTGATGTGTGTCCCCTATTGTTTTCCATACAGTGATACAACAGTCTGAGACCGTATGCATACCTGTGTCAGTTATGCCCTGAGTTGATGATCCCTGCTGTGACAGATATGCATATGTTCATAATGTTATGAATTATGATTATGGTGCTCTGATGCTCAGTGTGCACATGTGGTGGGTATATACCATTAGATGCAATTGCTGCTGCTGTGGGGGGGGCATGAACATCAATGTTTAAATTGTGGACTGATATACATGTGGCTTGGCATGACTGAAATATATGCGCCATAGGCTGCCATGTTGCCTGGGCTTGCACTTATGGTCACACCCTACATTGCCTATGCCTGTGTCTTCTAACAGACATGTCCTCCTGCTCCTCCTTTGATACCTGTAGGATGTCATCTTCAGACATCTGGGGTTGTTGGGGTAGTTTACTCACACCTTCAGCTGGAAGATTGCCATCTGGTCTAGTTAGCATGTTGAGCAGCATGGCTCTCATTTTGCTGCCTTCTCAGGTGTGCATTGCAGTGCACCCCCAGATGTATCCAGACATCTGAAACTAACTTTCAGTGCACCAGATACGTGATCTGTGGTGTTTCTGGTTGTTGCATGTGCTCTATTGTAGGCCTCCTGTGCATGGTTGGATGGTTCATCATGTGGTGTCACTAACCACAGTCACCTGTTGTGGGGAATAAAATCACATTTGGTCAGCATGGATATTATTGTCAGGGGAATCCTTAGCTTGCATCCTAGATGTGTTCCTGCACTTAGCAGTAGTAGTCCCTGAGGTATTTCAACTTGCTGAATGCAGCCGTCAGTCCATTTTCATTTGAAATGGCATTGTCATGGATACTTCCAGGATATGTTGCCATGATGTTTTATGTGCTGCCATCAGCTGCATACACAACCTAGCAGTTGATGGATAGCCAGCCCTTTCAGTTTATGCATTGGTCTGCATCAGGATGTACTGGTGTCTTGATGAGTATGTGTTTGCAGTCCATCACACTGAGTACATGGGGGAAGTTTGCAATGCTGAAAACTTGTACATTACAGTTCTCTGCTCCATGCGGGTGGATGGAAAGTGTAATTAAAATATGCAACCAGGCAGTTCGAATAAAGTGGGCATACCAGTACCAAATGAATTTATTAATTCTGAGGAAGTTAGTGTTATATCTGATGAAAACTTTTAATTTTGTTCTGTTTTAGTAAATTCATGTGGTACCAAGATTTTTGCTTTATTCTAACTGCCTGGTTGCATATTTTAATTTTTGGTTTGGTTCCTAGTTGCAGTTGTGGCTAGAAAGTATATTTAATCATCCACATTGCCACACATTGCTTCCAGAAATTTTGCTAGAATATGGTTGGCAGCTGTCTGTAGCACTCGCACATCATCTCCCATGTGTCTCTGTAATGTCCCAGATGCAAGTACCCCTAAACTGAGACACAATTTCAATGGGGATGGGGTTTCCTTGCAAGATTTGCACAGACGTGTGGGACACATATATTGCAGACAGCCTGCACAAGTTGTCTGTCTTGCCAGTAACTGCCAATTATTTGCTGGTCTGACAATTGATTTAGTTGCAGTCTTGCATTGACTCTTGCTGGTGGCCTTCTAGGTTGCATAGACACAGCCTCTTTTATGGCTTGTATCAATGTAGCCTGTTGCATGTCTATGTTTTTATTTTAATTGCTCCAGAATTCAGCAAAATCTGTAATATTAACCTTTATTCCTTAATGTCCATTAAGCATACACCAAGAATTGCAGAAACAGAGTTAGCATGGCAGTCTGTCATATTTAAGTTGAACTGTGTGCACAATGTGTTTTCAAATCAGACAGGGATGTGTGGAATCCATAATTATCTTGCATTGAATAGATAAGTGCTCGGACTGCCTCCATTGTGTGTCTGGAATCCCATACACAGCGGATGTGCTGAAGTCTTCCTTTAGCATGCTGTGCTGTACTGCACTGTGCTGTCCACTAATAGCTTCTGTGAACTTTACAGAATCCATCCCATTGTTATTAGAAGAACAGTTTAGCTATGAAGGTGATGTTCCACAATTTGCTATTACCTCATTATTGTCTAAGCTTGTAATATTTCTATAGAAAAAAAAAACAAAATACACTCCTAGACTTAAAATGCACACCAGGAAACTATTGTCCTAATCTAGTATAAGAAGCCAATATTCTCACAGCATATTTAATATTACATAAATAAGGAATAAAGCATAAAGTAAGCAAAGAAAGCAGGGTAAATCCACACAGCTAGTAATCCACATATAGTTTGCAAAACTGCAACTGGCTGCACATCCACACTTGTAAGGATTTTATACATACTAAGCTGGTACCTTCATTAAAGGCATACAATAACAGTTATTTAAAAATCTTGGATTGTATCTCCACAATTATTAATAGCTCACCCAAGAATACTTCATACATATCTGTTATTTATAACATTATATTTATATTATTTACTGCTCATTAGGATCCCTATTAAGTCAGCAAACTTACTAAATTGCAAATGCTGCTTAATCGAACCTACTTGCCCGAAATGGTAAAATCTCGAAAGAACAGAGCAGCGATTTTTTTCCTAGGGAAAAAAATCACTGGGCCATTTTAGAGACTTTGCCATTTCCTACACTGTGGTGTGATCTCGGAGTTGGTATATTTAAGTAGAGGGGTGTGGGGGTGAAGCCCCCCACTTTATTTTGTGTTTTTTTTTAATGGATCAGTGATTTTTTTCCCTGGGAAAAAAATCACTGATGTTTGTTTGATGTTTTGTTTTTTCATTGTTAGTGGGTCGATTATATAGCGTTCCCACTTTAGTGCGTTCACTTATATAATATAGTCCTGCTCATTACATTCCAGAGGAAACCTGTGTGAGCATCATTACAGCACATTTGCAATACATCTCATCCCATCATGAGAGTGGGACATCATAACAACTGTAATGTCAAGCCATGCTGAATGACATGCCTGTATGTAGCACATACCTGATATGGCAAAACAGACATACAAGGCACGTGACACTGTTAGTGTTGGACTATGGACAACATATGTTGTCTGTCAGTTATCCCGGTAAGACAAATGCTTATAGGCTGTGTGTTGCAGCACTATCAACAGGTTAACTGCCACAATACATGGACAGTTGAATGAGTGTGGACAGTGTAACATCTTAATGTGTGTCACTCACATGATAAAAACACATAAGCATGACAGATACATGGTATGCATGAAAAAGAGTGCATGTAGAGTCCAGTCAATTACATGTCAATTGCCATTTTGCTAGAAGAACACAAGTGAAGCACACAGACAATACCTACTGAATGAAGTCACCAGGCTTATGTCCTTCAGACTCCCTTATGATCTCAAGTGCTGTCATCTTGAAGGAATCCTACATAACCTGCACCATCATCGAAGAAGGTCCCCAGCATGCCCCTCATGTGTTTGAAACATATTAAGACCTCCCTGATTTCCTCTCAAAATCACTTCTGTCATTGCCATGGAGACATCTCCTCTGGTGTACAGGCAGGACATCTCAAGCAGGGGCATTTGCAGGCTCCTTATCATTGTCACCATATTCTTTGGATGATTTAGGCAGCTGCATAAATCATCTGTCATACGCCATCGTCTTTGGATTGGTGTACACCCTCAAGTATCATGCTCTGTAAAGATGAGCTGTAAAACACAGCAGAA
Organism: Protopterus annectens; assembly: GCF_019279795.1. Lineage (NCBI taxonomy): Eukaryota > Metazoa > Chordata > Ceratodontiformes > Protopteridae > Protopterus > Protopterus annectens. The sequence continues at coordinate 194,932,926 of NC_056741.1, forward strand.
AAGAAAACAGTGCCTATCATGCAGAACAATCTCATGAAAAACAGAGAAGAACAAAATATTGTTATGATGACAGTTTGTACAGGAACTGAGATGCAGCCATTATGGACAGTGTTACCCATGGCCCAATATGTCAGACTCATAAAAAGGACAACAGTTTACTCTCTTGGTCAATTCTATATGCTTAGACACACACACACACACACACACACACACACACACACACACACACACACACACACACACACACACACGTGTGCACTTGTCATTAACACTGTAAAATGTATAAATGATCAACAAATATATTTTACTGTCTGCATTCTATGATGTATATGTGTGGACACAGCATGCCATTGAATAAATGATGAAAAATATACCGGAGACTATTGTGGACAATAAGCACAACATATGACAACCTCCTGAGATAGGCATCATGATGTTTGGCTGAAGACACATCAGTATGAGTACAACACTAAAAACAATCTGATATTTTCAATCAAAACAGCTGCATGCATAACAGAATGTAATATGTCTGTTAAAACTAGCATTGTATTTGTAGATTTGTATGCATTCTCTCCAAAACAATCAGGAATCAGAAAGCTTACATGTCAAATAATGTGGAACATGATTGCTGTTTATTGACCTACTGCTATCAAATGGTTACCTGCTCAAGTAGTCAACCTAGCTGTGTGTTTTTTTAATTATTTGTAGACAGAAACAATATCAATGTTGACCTGCAGGGGTGCTCATGATCTGCTGCTATTGAATGAGTACCGGTTCAAGTGTCCGTCAATCCTGGCTATAGTAGTGTTTTTACAAACATGCACATTGCGTGAGGCAGTACAATACCAAAGTTGATCTGAAGGCCATGCCACACAGTCTGAAAACAGCTATGCTAGCATTATCACCACAGATATCATTTACTCTATGAACAGACAGGCTAGGCACAACAGATCAAACATCAGAAACCACAGCCAAATGTACAAGTGTACCAAACCATACATCATAAGCAATAATCACAACACTTACACCTGGCTGTTAACCAGTCACCTTATAACATGAGTGCCAGATACATACAATGTTGTGGATGTAATTCTAAAAAACATGTGCTGGCAAAATGGATCAAAAATGCAAAATTCACCAGCACTGTAAGTTTTATACATAGTTGTAATGACAGCTACTGTTTGCTGATTTCACTTACCTTACTGATACATGATGGGTATGTCTGCATTCTAATCAATAAACGTATATTTGAAACTTACAGGCTTGAAACCAGTGGAATATGCATCTATTTTCATAATATACATGAAATATTTAACAAACCTCTCTCCCTCTGCTCTTTAAGCATGTGCATCTGCTAGATGCACATTGCTCTGTTTCAACAGCAGTCCTCATCAATTGAAATAAAAAAGAAAATATTTAAAAATTATTAATTAAAAAGCAAGGATAAACATTTCACAACACACTTGTAGAGTACTATTCTAAAGAGCCTTAGTTTAGCACAGTACTCATTTGACATTGCAACATTCAGGTGCGTAGACTGTAGGACAGGAAATTCCAACCTGGAGACCCAACCTACATCCAAAATTAAAATTTAAGACCTATTTGCTTACTTAACACACCTTAACTGCAAAAGCCTGTTTTCCAGGCACTGAAAGGAGTTAATGTTATGACATCATCCTGATGTCATAACTATTTCAATTGATGAGGACCGCTGTCGAAAAGAGCAATGTGCTCATGTAGCTAAACTGTTTTCCAGCTGCATTCATGTCAGCACTGTGCTGAGAGAAATTAACAGTAATTGAGATAATCCAATCCTCATACAGTGTGACAGTGTCTTGTAACATCCAGCTTGTGTGAACAGAACCATACATGTTGCTGTACATTATGGACACATAAAGGTATGTGCCAGGATCATTATGCCTTAAAATTACACATCACTAGTTAAAAACATGCATATTCCCTGCCCTCCATTGCAGTTGTTAGTACCTCAAAATTACTGCTGGAGTCTGTTTTACAATTGTCTTCAGTATTTCATGACCAAGCAGTGCTTCACAGCATTGTAAACATAATACAATATTAACCTACTTAATTCCTCTGACATATAACAGGATTTATCGGGATCTACGGGCACCGCTGTTAAATAGCTGATGTTCATGGAATGTTACAGATCACGGATATATAAGTAGTAATTTGATGAATACTTGAGTTATTCACAAAAACTCAAATTATAAATTAATAGCAATAAGAATAAAATGTTTTGCGAATAGAATACTATGGGTATATGACATCAATCTAACAGTTTAAGATATATGTGTCTCCTTTCAAGACTTGAACAAGCAGTGCATAAAATATAGATATGCTAGCTGCTGCCCTTACAAGATGAACTAACACTCAGCCCGCCTGATGCATAAACAAACAGGCACTACCATTTAAACATCATTGCTCAACAACTATTGTTGCTAGGACACTATGGATTATGGTGTTATTCTTAAACATACACAACACAAATCATGATTTGTGAAAATAGGTTACTGGTGATGTTAACCAAGGTAACATGTTTTGCAATGTGGTTTTGAACTCAGAACATGCCAAAATGTAGACATACCAGTCAGTTGTTTTACAGGCCAAGCTAAATTGTACTAGGCTTTAATTATAGACAACCACTACTGCAGCTATTTATTAGAAATTGTGCAACAAATGGCAGAATACAGGAAATGCATAACATTTTTATACTTCTCATTGTGAGGACATAACAGCTGTCAGCACACAAGGAACCTAATACATTAAACCAATGTTATGGACATTAATTTATACATTAATTAAATATGTATCTGCACTTGTATAGGAAGAATGTTGTAACAGTCCAATAGGGGATACTGTGAGACTATAATGGTAATCTATGATATGCTCAGTCATCTGTAACCAAGGTGCCACAGCTGTCACTGATGCACAAGGACAGTGGCTATGTAAAGTTTTGTAGTTAGATGTACTAAAACATATATACATCTTCTAAGGACATAGTTATGGTTATTATTTAATTATTCAATAAGATAACAACATGGGAATTGAACCCACAGTCAAGACAGCAGTAATTACAAAGTCCATTGAATTATCCACACAAACTAATTTCCACAGCAGCTACAGCATGGTTATAAAAACATCTATATGATATATATATATATATATATATATATATATATATATATATATATATATATATATATATATATATATATGTGGGATCTGTATGGATCCCCGAATGGCAACATCACCGAAACAGATTCGGCCGAGCATACTTGCGCGAAAGTGCTTTTCACCAAAGAAGCACTTTTGCGTAAGTATGCCTGTTGCAGAGATTGCACTGCAGTGGGGATAAGGGAAAATTCCCTTTTCCCCACTGTAGTGCGACCTCAGAGTGAGAATATTAATGTAGGGGGGTGTGGGGGTGCAGGGGGGCTTGCCCCCCAGCAAAAACGTAAATGTAATGTATTTTTTTAAAACACTTTAACGAAAGCGCTTTTTCGGTGAAAGCACTTTTGATAAAGCGTGTTCGGTGATTGTGTATTCGGACTATTGAACTTTCGTTCAATAGCCCTAGATCCATATATGTGTGTGTGTGTGTGTGTGTGTGTGTGTGTGTATATGTATATATATATATATATATATATATATATATATATATATATATATATAAATAGATACAGATATGGGTCAAATAGTGGAAATGTAATGGAAAACTATGAAATACACAGCCATCTGTGGCCTAGGTGCTATAGTCATTAGTGATGCACAATGAAAGTGCCTGTGTGAAATTATGTATTTAAATGTTGAGAAACATAAGTACAACTTCAAAGGTCAAAGCTACTGTTATTAAATAAATAGATAAAATATCAACGAGTATCAAACCCATAGTCAGGAGGACAGTGAGCACAAAGTCCAGTGAATTATCCTTATGAGCTAATTCACACAACAGCTAAGACATATTTAGAACAAAATGTATATGATATATATGGGTGATGTAAATATATGTAATATCCATAAGAGTGCTAAGGAATACAGAGAATATTATACTCATTGTAGGGATCTATGGGCTGCCTCCACACCTTGGTGACCATCCTTTGAATCTCAACTGCATCCATCTGATGCAGGACATCATAGCAGTGATAACCCTGTACTCCAGTACAGAAGATCCCAGTCTTCTATTCATGCTCCCTTTCAATCCCCTTCAACACATTAATCATAGTCAAGTTCCTGGGCTTATCTCTCATCCTCTGCTCTAATCCAGCATCGACCATCAACATCTGGGCCTTCTCCTTCATCCTCCAATTAATCAAATGGGCACCACAGCATCCTTAAAGTCACCATTACAATTTGCAAGTCTATCAAATCTGAGAAACAGAAACACAGAAAAATGCTCACTGAGGTACCACACAGTTCACAGTTAGCAATGGTCTGATCAGTAAATGTATCAAAATCAATATTTGAAAGTGGCACTGATATCACATTCTAGGATTTTTGGAAGATAAGGTTAGTGTGCTACACACAGTACCATTTATCAATACCAATTGGGTGTTTATGTGGAACCAGAAAGGCGTTTTACATGGACGTGTACAAATTAGATTCCGGAAACTTGAATTTTAATAAACCTCATTAATTATATATGGTGCACATGATACTTAAAGCTGTGTGCGTATGAGGTGCACTTTGATTCTATGAGTCTGAGTGTGAGGTATACTGGCAACTGGTGGAATTTCTGTAGTGGTAATTAGAACATCTGTTAACATTAATCATTTCCAAAGATACATGTTTAAAGTCATATTTAATCCATATGCTACATTTTCCAGAAGTTGTCATAATTTCCTAGAGTGAAATTGTCTTAAAATGTATGCATACCGGTGTTGCTGTTCTAAACTGATTAGTTCAGTCCCATATGCAGTTGTACAGACATACTAACAATGCAAATGATAACATTATATGGAGGTGATCTTTCGGATCATCCACAATTTTTACTGGTTATTCCTTGCACTCTGTGGTCTACCTACATAAACCTACAGATTGCAACAGTGTCCTTATCTAGCATGTGATATTGATGTTATGGATATTTATTAAATCATGACTCCTAAAACAGTGTTATACCATACTATTATGCTGTTATGGATATTTTTTCAATGATGCTTCATAACAAAGGTGTTATCAGTACTGTGTCAATTTACTATGAAACTGCACTACCTACAAACCCAAAGGTGTGCCACCACTTTCTGTGAGTTCTTTAACTGTCATGTGATTTAGTATTGTAACATGAAATGCACACAGACTGTGGCGGCATGATGCTGTTGTCCTTGGAACTGTATTTAGCATACGTGTAATGCCAGAGGTTCTAATCTCAGTCACAAAGTGTACAGATATTACAAGTTATGTTGTATTTACAGATGTTGTATGAAGCCATTGTTGACACTTTTCACATGTCATGTCAGTATTATTCAAAGATAGTGGTATACAGATGTCTGCACTGCACAGGAATGCATACTGTTTATTTTGACATATGCTGTTCATTGATGCAAATCCACAAATGTGCTCATCCATGAGTCTTATGTGTGTGTAAGTGTTATCCCTAAGATCCACCATGCTAAGGGGAGACAACTACCCACCATCAGGAAAATGACATTATCATTGATGCTCTCCACCAACATGGAAGGAGACTGCTAGGCCATTCAGGGGATACTGTGTGGAGAAATGAAATGTGGACAGACCTCACCAACATGATCAATGCTGTTGGAGGCTTCAACTGTTCCAGTGAGGCCTGTAGATGTTGCTGCTCGGACATGATTCTCCATGCTGCCAACAGTGTCACATGTTATGAGAAGTTGAGGGATGCTACTAGTGCTGGACCACCACTGACCACTCTAATGACATCATAGTCTTTTTGGCTTCACTGCGTTGAGCAAGATGAGAGCAATGAGTCATTGGTGGTGGGATTAAAGCAGGTGTTCCAGGACAGAGAGGCATGTATCCATGTTAAGTACAGGGAAGAGCATTTTGACAATCACTGCATATTGCTTAAGCATGCGTATTCATGTATTCCTGTGTTTGATTTACAGCAACAAAGTTAAGCCATAAACAAACATCCACACAAAGTGAGGATGATGAACATAAGTATAATTACATGTACTGGTAGATCTGAGTTACAAACAGAGCATTGCAAACTGCAGTTGCAATGTTTATTGCATATTATTCAACATGCCACGGTGGTGCAGCAGTTAGCATTGTCACCTCAAAGCAAGAGGTTCTCCTGTTCGATTCTTGGCTGGAGCACCTTCTGTGTGGAGTCTGCATGTCCTCCCTGTGGTCAAGTGATGTTTAAAGACATGCAGGTAGGTGCGGCATGAATGGATGTGCCTTCTTTGAAGGTTGGGCATCAGGCTGGTAACTTGGCACTGTAAAAAACAACTGCCACTCATTAGCGGACCGGAGTTCTGCTGTGGCGACCCCTAACTGGGAAAAGCCAAAAGACATTGCTATTGCATTAATATTCAGGGGTCCATACACTTTGGGCACACAGTAGGGAACAGCAGTCCCTATACTGTTGCAGTGCACCCTACCTTGTTGGTGCCCCTACCTCATGTAATGGCACTACTGTTTATGTTACATTGTTTCCATAACCTTAAACACTACAGGCACATCCAGTGAAGGGGCAAACTATGTGTTAGCAAGTGAAAAAGACCAGGTATGTTACAGTGATAATGTCAGAGGTAGCTAATAAAATGAATGTTTGTTTGTGTCTTTCGGCTTTTCCCAGTTAGGGGTCGCCACAGTGGAACTCCGGTCCGCTAATGATTGGCAGTAGATTTTTACGTGCCGAGTTGCCAGCCCTGACACACAACCTTCAACGAAGGTATGCCCATTCACGCATGTCTCCACGCAGAAGATGCTCTTAGCTGAGAATCGAACAGGACAACACTTACTGTGAGGCGACAACGCTACCACAGCACCAACACCGCAGTTTTAGCTAATAAAATGAATGTAAAGCTGAGATAAATAAAGATATAGACAATGGACATCCCTATTTTACCTAACCGTTTACTCTTTAATCATAGAATAATGTCCAGATCTATACATAAACAGAAAGGGCTGACTATCCATCACATGCCAAGCTGTGTGTGCAACAGATGGAAGCATAAAAACATCATGGCAACACACCCTGGAAGTGTCCATGGTGCTGCCATTTGGAAGGAAAGTGGACTCAGGGCTATATAGCAGCAAGGTGAAATTTCTGGGGGACTGCTTCTGGGTAAGTAAAGAAACACAACTAGGATGTAAGTTAAGGATCCCCCCTCTCGACAATATCCAGTCTGAACAAAAATGTTTACTCCTACAATATGTGATTGTGGTTACCCTCTTCTTGGCTTATGACCCCATACCGTGAACCATCCAACCCTGCACAGGAGACCTACAACAGAGCAAACACAACAACCAGAAACACCATAGAGCATGTATTTGGTGTTTTGAAAGCTCAGTTCAGATGTCTGGACACATCCAGAGATGTACTGCAATACAAAGGCAGTACAGCTGATAGCGGTGTGTGCCATGCTCCACAACATTCTATCCCGAGCACTTGGCAGTCTTCCAGCTGCAGTAACTGCCAGTAGGTATATTCTGTTTTGAATGTACTGTAATGAATGTGTTCAGAGACCTAGACTGATATAACTGACTATTGCCAGGTAGAGTTCAATATGGATGAAAGCATGAAACCTGCTAATGTGACGTAAAGATAGTTACTACTGCATTATTAATGTTAAGGAATAATAAGTGTATACTGTATTATTAATAATGTTCTGCTAATAAAGTACAACTGCATTCATAATGTGAAGGGAATAAATCAACTGCGTTCATAATTTTCAAGGAATAAAGTACAACTGCAGTCAGAATTATTAAGGAAATAAAGTTAATACTGCATGCATGGTGGAATAACAGCTGTCTTTCAATGCCTGCATAATTTAAAGTGTTCAACAATAAAGACTGTTAAATGTATAACAATCACTGTTTCATGTCACCCCTAATAAAGATGTGTTGTGCCAAATGTGTGTATGGTGGGCTGTTGGTCAAGAAATTGATTATTACAACTGCTGTGAAGTAAACACAGGTGTAATATCATGAAGTAACTGAAGGTTGGCCAATAAAGAACTGTTTTGCTAAAGTGTAGATGTGGAGCTGTACCACAAGACATAATGCGTTATGATTTTTGTTCTGCACTAAGACCTGAACCTAGAATAGTAATGCCTAAGGTATTATTGTGTGTTTCTCTCAGGATTGTCTTGTGTTCACCTTTGAATTTCAGCTATATGCATTCCTGAATGTAGTTACGCTGATGCAGACAAGTATGAAACTGTAATAGTTGTAGACTGCAAATATACCATTTGCAACTGTATATGGATCAGATAGGCAAATCAGCACCCTGATATGGTCTGTACACATTACACATAATCACATCCACTAGGGGTTAAATGTGAACACCTGCATTCCAAGTATTAATACAAGTTCACCTACTATCTCTGTCATGCATGAATCTCATGCATGTGTGTTCAACTGTCATTGCAATCTTGTGTGACACTCTACCTATATTACCAAGTCAGATGTTGTTACTAGGTGAGCTCTAGATTAGTCAATCATCTCATAGCTATGACTCAGTAGCTCAATTTGGTAAACAATATGTATTTTGTTCATTTTGCCGCACACAGACTGGGGTTCGAATCCAGGGACAAGTATTACTATATATTTATAGAAACAGACAAGTACTACTGAATATTTATAAAAAGAGGTAGGTAAATAAATATCTGTAGTAGCTGTAGTAGCTGGTGTAGTAATTTCTGTGTCCAAATGTACTAATGTGTAAGCAGCATTGCTCAGCAAGGTGATAAGAGTTCATTAAATAAACTGTCAACAAGTACACTACTATTCCTAGTTAATAAGACAAATAAAATAGTTTATTGTTGGTACGGCTGTGTGCTTGGTGCATCTGTGAATATCTGCTGTTAGTCTAACCCCATGCCTGCCAAGGATGGCAGGATAAGAGTAAACTGTCTGTACTGTGCAGTATACATGTCTCTGAAGTGTCACACTGTCATGGATAGTGACCACTGTTGCCAAAACCCTTGGACACAGATATAACATCCAGTTAAAATATGTTAGTAGCACACTCACACAACAGTGCACATTACACTTTGGTAGTCATATATGCTCATCTGACATGTAATAGTCCCCTGTAATTTTGTACCTGTAGGTGTTACAGCTTGGCCCATATCATCCCATATGTATAGCTTGTGAGGTATATACATACTGCAGAAGCTATAGGGCACTTGTATACATAAAGCACGAGCAGACCTGCAGTGTATAGAACAGTACTGTTGCAAACAATATAGCCTATACTGTTGTTAATGGAATGTCTCTCTTTCTCTCTCCACCCAACCCTTATCTGCATCACAAATTGTTATTGCTATACTACAGGTATGGTTTCCTTTTTACATATGTTGTTTTCAAAACCTAATGTTGGGCCTTGTGTTTTAGTATTGTTATATATTACAATGGTTGCATACTAACATACCTTGCTGAAATACCAATGTTGTTGGCCTTTTGCCATGACTGTTACTGGCATGCTGTTACAATACTAACTTTTATTCCATTTATTCTTGTGTTCTGCATGCTATGCAATATCATCATTGTGGGTTAATTGGAACACCCTTGCATACTGTTATAATTAATGTTTAAGTGTGTTGTACATGACTAACCTATACACTTTGAAAAAACCTTATCAACATAGCACAAGTAGGTAAGCTGGTTCCTGCAGATCCACCTACTCCACCTCAACTGGCCATGGCACCAAGTCCCAGCATGTCTAGGACTCAATCTGGAGCTGTCCCCTCCACTGGTCCTGCACTACCCATGGGAGGAACTGCCTCAGGGGACAGGGCCTATCCCCCCGGGATCGGGCACGAAGAGGGAGTGGTCTCCCAGTGACAGCTTCCAGGGATGGTGCGTAGGATTGTTCAATGTGATCTGGACAATCAACTGTGCCAGACTGAGGGCAGATTGGCACACCTGGGGGGGGCAGGCTGGCCCCAGCGCCCAGCCCCCAGCACAGTCACCTTTGGGGATGTGAAGGAGCAGTGGTGACTGCCCATGGGTGGGAAGCTCAGTCCCACTGCTGCCATTTGGGGGCACTTGGTTCTCTGATTCCACAACACCCTTCCTGTCCAAGGTGTTTACCCCCCTCATGTGTCATACAGCACCTCTGTCTGCTGTCTTGTCTGTCTTGTCTGTTTGAAAATGCTACGTCTCCTACCCAACTTACCTTCCCACACGTACCTATATCCCTCCCCCAACATTCTATTCTCTCCTTAAGAAAAAATGAGCATCTGTCCCACAAGAAAAAAAAAAATCGCCCTGTACATAGCTGTCCATTTCACCCACACCTACACTGCCCACAATTAATCGTTACAGCAATTAATCAACAATGTTCTGTCACTCACACCCCTCTCTCTGGCAAATTCCAAGTTGTCCACAACCTGCACAGCTGTTGCTGTAGAAGAAATGGAGAGCAATGCTCCTTTCCTCCACCAATCTTGCACACCCCTACCTGCTTTTCACATTGTTTTTCCCCTGCTTGCTGCCATTTCACCACTTTCCTATCGCCCCTTTTTTCTTTTCTTAAAATTAGCATGGGTTTAAGTGGAGCTAAGTGGTGTGGTGCATTGTGCTGCTTAAAACTTCTTTAATCTCCTTATCTGTTTCTGGCACTGTAATGCACATCAGCAAAGCAATCATCTCTGCCAACTCTTGAGCCCAGGGCTCTGTCAATTATAGAATAGTGCAATAGCCCACTAGCCCACTCAGCTCTGAAGAATAACTGGTGTTTCTATAAACATATCATGAATTCCACTGATGCACATCAGCAAAAATAACTACACCTTCCAAGCTTTGGACACAGGACCCTGTCAACTACAGCATAGTACATTAGTCCACCAGGCCACTCAGCTCTGAAGAAATGGCGGTGTTTCGATAAATATATCCTGATTGCCAGTGACATACTACTTCTACATATAATGGGATAAATAACAGTGTACTTGGGCCTGTGATGCAGACACCAAACCAGTACACAGCCAAATACATGTTGATGGATGTACAGGAGGCCTACAATATCAGGTAGAGCTGACAACTGCACAGACTGTTACAGAATGTCCACAGTCATGCCACCTACTTATGGCATGGTTGTCATAAAACCTATTATGTGTGCTGAGCTACTGGCAAGTCAGTGCAGATTGAAGTTACAAAATCATGACAAACAGGTCAGTAGCAAAAGTCATACCTATCCGAACACACGTCCATGGGAATCCTGTGTAACATACTTTATGCATGCACATATGTCTTGCAACTAAACCTGCCATAACAATGAGTCAGTAGCTCTATCTGTTACATTCCTAGCATGTGTGACATTTGGACACCCACAGTCCTGGCCTACAGTCCAATCTATTGCACGACAAGTACTTGCTTGTCAATACAATATATAAATAACTGAGCCCTGCAATGTCTAGCAGAACCGGTTGCTGCTACTGCAGTCACTGCCACCCACATTAGCATGTCAAAGACCTGTAGGGTGGGACACACTTCACAAATATGAATAGGTGTCCTAAATGTTGCCTACCACTCTCTGGATGGCAGTATTACTTAACATATCTACCAGAGGCACATACCTCACCTGGACTGTTATGGATACCCTCACCCTGGATATGCAATGACAACAGAGCTGACACTGCTCCCTCACTGACATATACAGCTTGCTGTCTTCCAATGTGTTTACAATCCCCAGTATGACTCCTGGCCAGAATGCAATAGTTGCAGCCTGCAACACATGCAGCAGTATGTTCAGCTACCTTCTACAGACCTACCATACCTCCCAAACACCTACAAAATGGCATCCACACAACACCCATACATAAAAGGGGGATGGTCAAGTGACAGTGACATGTGTCACAGTCTTCCCCTACAACCATACATAGCTGATAGACCAGTGGCAACTGCAGCAGCATGCACATTCAGATAAAAATGATGTATGATACTCACATCTGTCTGTCTCCTTACTGATCCCAACATACATTGTTAAACAGTAAACTGCCGCAGAATCAGAAATTCTGTTAAAAATGGCCAAACATAGCATGCAAAATTGTGGATAATCCACATCAGTCCAAACAGTGGACAGTATTTCTACCTACCCCCTGTGATGCTGCAATCCCCACACCTCGATAATGTCTTCTTCACAGGACAGGAAAAGGACCAAGGCCTACATGAAGGCCTTAATTATAGAACTGTGTTGCCATGCCATTGGCTAATGAAAATACAACCCATCTGTTCTGCATGCAATTAGCAAGTGTGAGTCACAAATTGGTGCACAGGCAATCATCTCTTCATGAGCATTACCTACAAAAGGCAAGCTGCTGCCTATGCTAAACAGGTCTGTGACTTTCTTCATGAAGACAGACTGTGACATCCAAGGAATATACACTACTGGATTTCTGCACACAAAAGAGTACAACGCTATACCAGGAATGCAATAGAATTCCTCATGTAATGGGATGCAGAAGGGGGATGCAGCCATGGGAAATAGGGTTTACAACACTACGGTCTGTAGAACATAACTTGGAATGACATGTTGCTGTTAATCAGCTGTCCAACATCTACAGTCTCCCCTTTTGTCTCTGTCTGCTGTGACATAGATCACAGCTCGGGCTCCTGAGCCCCCCCCCCAGCAATGGTGAGCACATGTATGAATGCTACTGGATTGTGTATTATGCAATAGTGACAGTAAGTACTGGTGGATACAAGTGGCATATCACATGATGTACTGTTAGTCAACTCCTCTCAGTCTGTGAATGTCACACAGGCATAGTTCAAACATTGTCCAGGTGTCTCTGACTGTTCCTGATGTACTCTGGCTAGGTCACTAAGTACTCCACACCTGCATCTCACTGCCTGAGACCTATGGCTAGTATACTTGTTGTCCCCGTGCAGCAGGACAGCAAATAATAGCCAGACGTTAGTGAGAGACACAGGTGCAGCCTCAGCAGCAGATTCTACATATCGAGCAATCAATGTAAGGGAATGAATGCAGTACCAGATATTAATGTACAATAACTGTTTTCTGATGGGTCTGGCATGTGACAGCCAGATTCACATTATTCTGCAAGCAACCATTACCAATTGTCCAACTGTTTCCCAGTCATTGACATTTATCTGATGGAGGGTCCACATATATCAGGAACATGTACACATTTTGAAAACATCTGTGTACTGCTGTGGATGTTTGACACCTGCAAGAAAGAATCTACACCACAGTTGCAGTGCTGTCTGTAATTGTGTAGTACAGATACTGCTGGAATTTCCTCATATACTTGTAGTACCACTCACCTATTTGTCAGATGGTGGCTGCATAACATGGTACTGGATGTCGCCCATAGGGATCACACCACAGTAGATGGCAGTGATGGGTGTGACCAAATAACAACACAGTCTGTCAGAGCACATGGGACAGAACAGGTATACCTAGGACATATGAGGTTACTAGGCAACTGGCCCTGAGGCCCTCATAAGCCTAGCCCAGAGTTTAGCCCATGTGTAAGCAGGTCAGCACCCGATCCCCCAGTCCAACAGAGACACAGGTAATATCTCAAGTGTGTATGCCATGCTAACCATTCAGTTATCCAGGTCTCACTTGAAAAGGTGTAAATAGCTACCCTGGCTGATGTGGATATTGTGTCTATTCCACAGCTGGGTGAGTGTATGGGACACACATCTGACCCACCAACAAGTCTTGCAGATGTCTCATCAGGTTGAGAGTGTGTGTGTGTGGGTTAATAGAGTGGAGCCTGACTTGCAGTTGTGCAGCAGTCCCATCAAGGTGGAGTCCAGGATTGCCTTGTATGCCACACAGAGGTCACCTGTGAGGAGTCTGTATGAAACTGGGTAGAGGGACTGGCTAATCTGTGTATGGTAGATGTGTGAGGCCCTGTATTCCCTGCTGGGGAACCTCTGTGACCTCCACAGCTGCTGCATGTGCTTTGTGAGGCAAATGACCACAGGGGCAGTATACTCAATAATGGTCCTTATTGGGGGGAATTCGGGGATGTTGTGACCCCCATATCCCTGGATGACATACCATTATGTATGAGGTGGGCCATGTCGAAGGTTTTCCTTAAGGAAGCAACATGGCGGGCAAATGTCATGTTGCCATCAACCTGTGTGCACATAACCGTCTTGACTGATTGCATGCTTAGGATGTTGTTAGTACTGTGATAACATGTGGAGACATCACTCTCCCCAAAGGGGGATGACACTGCAGGTCATGGTATACAGCCTAAGGCTATGTTTCTGGCACCAGTCGTGTCTGCATGAGGCCCTCTTGGCAGATGTCCACATCATTAGGGAATCCGGTGACAGAACCCAGCATGCAATCGTCTGCAACCATAACTGGACATAGACCAATGGCTGAGCACTGCACCTCAGAAGAGTGCATCACACATAACAGGGGCCCAAACACAGAACACCAGGTTACATCACTAGTTATGGATCTACCACTTGGGGGTATTCCCCTATGTGGACTAGGTGGGTCCTGTCAGTGTGCCAGTGTGCTACTCATCTGGTGACATATGGACTGATGCCTAGGTGAGAGTGTATATCTATTACGACCAGGTGGGGAATACTGTCAAAGTCTTTGGCCAGGTCAAGGTAGGCAGTGTGCACTGTCATCTCCCCCATCCTTGGCTTTCGTGACTGTGTCAAAGAAGTCAAACAATTGTAACAGACATGACCCCCGCCTTGACAAAGCCTAACTGTGTATGATGGAGTGTGTGCAGGTCACCAATGTCCTTGTTAATGATGTTCACTATAAACTGTGCCATGGTTTTGCAGATCAGCTTACTCAGGCTGATGGGTCTATAATGTGCCAGATTGGTGGATGCTCCACCTTAGTGTAAATCGGTGACAGTGGGTGTCCTTCACTTGGCTGGGACAAAGGTGGTAGTCAGGCCTTGGTGGAATACAGTGCCTTATGGTGCTGCATGGTCATGCTTGGAGTCATGTAGGACGCATCCTGTGATGAGATAGGCTCCCATGGCAGCTGTATACCATGACTTTGTGGAGGCAGTGGTGACCTGTTACCTACATATAAAGGGAAGGGGGTAGGTACTGGGGATGTCCTGATGTACTGATGGGGGCATGGAGTGAAGCCTACACTGAATCTGTCAGGCATCAAGTATGCTATACCTACAACACTTGTGTATCTTGTGTCCTTGACCACCACTACTGAGCAGATCTGAATGCTTCCTTTGATGTTTCAGACATATGTGAAGAAGGGGAGATGATTGTCTGTAGTGGATGTAGCCAATGTGGGTTTGGAGTTTGCTTTGCAAAATTCCAGTAGTGATCTTATTTGCTATTTCATGCTAAGGTGACATTGTGTCAAATGGGCACCTCCTCCTACTTTGTCTCGGACAGCAGTATGTCATCCCTGTTACAGACACTGTTTATTGCAGATGTCCACCAGACAGGTGTATGTATCCTTGCAGAAGATGATGTAGTCCTGTTGGGTATACCTGACTCCATGCATCTATACAAATGCACGTTTAGTGATTTTTTTTTGTATTTGTGGATATTGGTGCCAGTTTCTACAGATGGGATGGTGGATGTGAAGCTGTGTATACCACCCCTCAGGAGGCTTATTCAACTTTGGAGTTGTATGTATGTCTGACCCTAGCTAGATGGGTATTGTTGGAGATGGTGACTGCAAACATGACTGCTTTATGGTTGCTTTGACAATGGAGGATGGCATTGTCAGGATGCTGCAGTGGTTACCCATTTTGTCTAATATCATCTCCAACAGATTTTCACCTCATGGGGCGTAGCACCTAGCTGCTCTGAGGTGTTTGCATTTCCACTGTTGATGGATCTCAGGGCATTTGTGTGCTGGCATGAGTATGTCTTCAAGTGCATGTGTGGGTAGTTCAAGTAACCCAGGATCAAGGTACAGACCCGTATCCTGATACAGTAGAATAGGTTCATATAAGCAGAATGGACTTCCTGGTAACACATGGGGGCCGGTAGCTGGCTATGATTTGGATAGCTATCTTGGTAATGGTGAACTGCCCATGCAGTGTTCCCTGTGCATCTTACTGCCTGTACAGCCTGGAGGTGTGTATGTCTTTCATATATAGTGAAACCCCACATCCCATAGCTTTAGTGCCCACACTTTGGTATCTGACTGTATGATAGGTTGGGTGACCATGTAAGGGTGGAGTGCTATCTGCAGCTTTGAACCATATGTCTGTGACTGCACAGTTGTCAGCATTTCCCAGGGTTATGAATGTTTGCAATAAGCGCAGATCCATGTTTAGATTCCTAGTATTTAGCAGCATGGCCTTCAATTTCTGATGTGCTGACAGTTATATGTTGTTAGTGTTAACCTCACCACATCTCCTAATAAAGGCAGTATGGAGGTGGCAAGAACCATTGCCAGATGCATGAAGGTCAGTTGAGACAGATGGAAGCTATCCCTGGCAAAGCACTGTGGTCTATTAATCATATCATCCCAGGCTCTCAGGTACTGGATCCCACTGAAATGACACAGGATAACAAGCCAGTTGTTAAGGTCAATCATTTCTTGACTGAATTGCATCATCATTCTGGGTGACAGTGGAATACTGCATAAAGCTAGGGGCATACCTGCCTGGGACAACATAACCAGTGTGCTCAATCATGTCACACTGCATATAGTCCAGGGAGGTACGTGTCAGGTCAGGCATGTCAACATGGACTGTGACACACTCATGACAGTACCTGTTGTTGAGGGACAGCAGTGAGTATGTGATATGGCAGATTCTGGCACCTGGCAGACAAGTAACTGTGATCTTTCCCATATACATCCTGGTGAGAGGCACATCTGTGTGTCTCACAATGCAGTCTCCTATGACTCATCATCATCATCATCAGCCCCCTTTTTCCCATTTTTCTACATGGGGTCGGAGTATCATGTTAACTGTCACCAACTCTCTCGATTCAGTGCCACACTTCTGCATTCTTCAACACTTATGCCTGACTGTCACAGATCTTCTATCATACAATCCATCCACCTCTTTGCTGGACATCTTCACTTCCTCTTACCTTCTTCCTGTCTGTCCCAAATCTTGCTCACCAGATTGTCTTCTGCTTTTCTACACATGTGCCCAAACCACCGTAATCTGTTCTCTTTGATCTTTTCTGCAATTGGAGCTACTTTGGCTTCTGCTCTTATGTCCTCATTTCTTCATCTGCCCCACATTGTGCATCCTATCATCTTTCTCAGGCACTTCTTTTCTATTACCTCTAGCTTCTTCAACTGTTCTGCCTTTACTGCCCAGGTTTCTGTACCATACATTAGTACTGGTCACACCACTGTCTTGTACACCTTACTTTTCAGCTTCTTTGGCATTCTTCTGTCATAGACTACACTTGATACTCTATGCCAGTTGGCTGCAGCCCCTCTGATTCTAGCTTTGAACTCTTCATTCAGATTACCCTTCTCCTCAACTACTCCTCCCAGATACTTGAAGCTGTTTTCCTGTCCCACTATCTTCCCTTCTATCTCTATTCTCAGCTTCTTCTGATTTCCCCAGTTTGCTACCATTACCACTATCTTATCTGTGTTTAGTTTCATCTCATGTGCCTTGAGATTTGCATTACATTTTCCTATCCTTTCCTGAAGTTCTAGCTCAAAGTCTGCCTGTACTGCCACATAGTCTGCATACAACAGTTTGTTGATCCATCCCCTCCACTCTGTTTGCTAATATAGTCCATCACCAGTATGAACAGCAGTGGGCTCAGAGCTGAACCCTGATGTACACCCACACCCACTGGGAACCCCTCTGTGAGGGCAAACACTGTCCGTACTTAAGTAATTGGGTCCTTGTACATAGCCTAAACCCCTCTGTGAGGCTGAACACTGTCCGTACTTGAGTCATTGGGTCCTTGTACATAGCCTGCAGTAATTCTCCCAATGTTTCTGGGACTTCAAACCACCTCAGTACTGCCCAGATCAGCTTTCTTGGGACCTTGTCATATGCTTTCTCCAAGTCTAGGAATGCCCAGTTGGACTCTCTCCTCATCTCTAGCTTCTTCTCAAATCTGTCTCAATGCAAACATCGGGTCAGTTGTGCTGCATCCTAATCTGAATCCAACTGCTCATCTCCCATCTTACTTTCTACTACTTTGCATATCGGTTTATCAGTCACCCTGTCCAGAACTTTCATGCACTGTAATAGGAGTGTGATGCCTCTGTCCTGCCCACAGTTGTGAATGTCCCTTTTTTTCTTGTACACTGGCATGAGTATGCTTATTCTCGAGTCATCTGGGATACGCCTTTCTCTCCACACTGATATTAGTACCCTCAGGAACCATTTCTCCCCTATCTCACCCAGCATCTTTATCATATCTGTTGTGACCTCATCTGGGCCTGCTGCTTTCCATGACTTCATCTTCCTTAGTGCTGTTCTTACTTCTCCTAGGGTGGGCTCCTTTTCTTCTCTCATTGTAGGCTGTTTCTGGGGCAGTACAGCTTCTCTGGGGTTTTCTTCATTCAGTAGCTACTGGAAATACTCCTTACATCTGCCTTTGATGTCCTCTGGGCTGGTGAGCAGGTTGTTGCTTGCATTATGAAGGGTGTCTGACTACCTTCTTTATCTTTCTGTCTTTGCCTTGCAACCTGATATAGTTTCTTAGTGCCCCTTACTGAGTCACTTTCCAGACATTGGTGCAGTGCCTCCGATGCCTTATTCTTTCCTATTGCAACTACTTTCTTAGCTTCTTTGTTAGCCAACCAGTAGTCCTTCCTAGCCTAGCCTGGTCAGTCTTTTCTGTTTCTCACTTCTTCCTGCACTCCATTTTCTTTTGATGACATCCTGGACTTCTGCATTTCATGAGCTCTCCTTATGTACCTTATTTCCATATGTGGCTCGGCCACATATCTTTTCTATAGTCCTAACACATGCTGTTTTTAGGCACTGCCATTCTTCTTCAACTTCATCTATCTCCTCCTCTTCTTGGGGTGCTAGAGCTCTGAGTAATTCCTTGAACTGTTGTACTTTCTCTACAGTCAACTTCTAGGTATTCAGCCTGGTCTCTGTTGGCCTTAGAGCCTTCTGCTTGCAGATTGTGGCAACTAGTGGTTTATGCTGTGGGCCAACTGTTTCACTGAGGATGAATTTGCAATCATGGATTTTGCCCCAGTGCCTTTTCCTGAGTTTTTGACTACTCTTGTAAGTGATCTTGTAACTGCCTCTCTTTCTGAGCCATGAGATGGGTACTATCAAGCCACTTGCCAGACAGAAGTCCAGAATGTCTTCTCC
Source organism: Protopterus annectens (assembly GCF_019279795.1). Classification (NCBI taxonomy): domain Eukaryota; kingdom Metazoa; phylum Chordata; order Ceratodontiformes; family Protopteridae; genus Protopterus; species Protopterus annectens. The sequence goes on from NC_056741.1 coordinate 194,952,347, forward strand.
TTCTTTATTTCTGTTGCCCCACCCATGTGGACCCAGGCAGTCCTCATATCCTGTTCTGTCTATCCCAATATGTGCATTCAAGTCACCCATTATCAACACCAATTCATGTTGTCCTGCTTTATCTAGTAGGTCCTGCAACTGTGGTCTTAATGCACTCTTTTCCTCACTATCACAACCCTGCTGTGGGGCATAGGTTGAGATTATGAATGCTGCCCTATCATTACACTGGAGTCTGACTGCCATGAGTCATTAATTCTGATGATATCCCTTACTGCCTTCTGAAGCCTCTCTCCCACCACAATTCCTACACCATTTCTAGACTGCCCTCTAACTGAGTAGTAGACTCTGGATCCCAAGTTAAGTGGCTTTGCTGCACTGCCCTTCCTTCCTGGATACATAGGATGTCCAGCCTCCTCCATATCATCATGGTGCATCCAGTCAGTGAAACTCATGTTTGGCAGGTTGGTTGGTTTTACATCCAGCTTTTTCTCTCAACAGAGCTATCCCAGGTAACCCAGGATAAGCAACTAGCCAGTAGCTTATTGCCCCAGGGCTGTCTCAACCCACTTATCACTGGTTGCTACCTATGCCCATTTTTGGTTACATTACTGAATCACCTAGAGCCATAGTGCACAGTCTGTGATCCGTGTTCTCCTATATTGAGGATACTGTGCACCACAGTAGATGCCAAAGCGGTTGGTCTATACAACTCTTCCCCCTATAGGGCACCATGTAGAGTCTGTGCTGCTGCCCACAGCTCCACTCATTGATGAGTTTGAGATGGAAATTGTTTTTCAGACATGGGAGAAACCCCACGGAGACACAGGGAGAACATGCAAACTCCAAACAGTTAATGGCCAGAGGTCAGGATCAAACCTTGTACCTTGTGCATGGGAGGTGAAGACCTTAACCACTAAGCCATCTGGTTTCTCCTATGACTAATATGTTTTATTTACGGTGATTCCTTTTTCTGGTTTTGGGACACAGGTGTGTGGCTATGTCTGGTATGTGCTGTGGAGGGCTGTGGAGTTAACGTATGTCTTTGCATTGGAGGTCTCCTTTGTTAGTGGATGTCTATGTGGAGAACCTATGCATATGTGGGTGTGTGGTGTGTAGGTGTGGGTGGTGTGTGAGGTGTGCTGATTGTGTTGACAACCTGTTCAGTGCCAGTTATGTGGTCTTGACAGGGAGAGAGCATGGACTGTAATCAATGTCATTGCATCTCTCACAAACTGTGTTCCTTAGTGGTGTTTGTAGATGGTTGTCTGTGTACATGAGGCAGCTGTTACACTGTGCCAGGATTCCCATGTCAACAAGACTGGCAGGGGAAACTGTAGGATATTGTACAGCCATATATTTCAGACACTGAGGGATGAAGGCCAGGAAGACCTAAGGAGTGGGCTTACAGCCAAGGTGCTTAAAACAGGAGTAGGAGGCTGACACCACTGCATACAATGTAGACAGGCTATAAACAAGCAGTAATAGGTGCAAGAGGAAAGTCCAGTGGAACACCTAAGACAAGTACAGGAAACAGCAAGATGAGGAGGGCAACGCATGATGTATTGACACTATCTTGCTGATAGCCACATACATACTGTGGTGACAGATGGCAGGGTATGATCTGGGAGTTAGCAGAGGATAGTTCTGGCAAATGTGGATGTGCAGGGTGTGTACATAATGGAGAGCAATGTATGTGGTCCTGTGATGTATTCCCCTCTTCTTGTCTTTCAGGAGTGATGTACCAATGTAGGAACCCACCATTTTCAGACAGAGAGAATGCTGCCATAATCGACGGACTGATACTCCATCACCAGATCCTGCTGTCGAGGAGTCGCCATAATCAGCAACAATGCACAGCACTGTGGGCAGAACTCATGGCATCGATGAATTATGTCAGGCAGCAGGAAAGGAGCTATGAGCAGGTCCAACAACATGCCTCAGACATGATAAATAATGCATGGCAAAGGGCCGCAGCTGTGGCCAGGGACTATGTTGGCACCGATGCAGTGCCTGGAACACTACAACCACTCTTGGCCACAGCTCACAAAGATCCCTCACACCATATGTCGTGAAGGTGGGTCGCACAGTTTCCACAGCTGAGAAGCATTCAGATAAGCCTCTTGTGGTCATCGCATTAATACTGTAGCAGTCATAGTGGCAGCCTCTACATACCTGTACATGGATGTCAGGTTATTCTGCAATTGTGGGGTGGGGGGTTGTAACACACATGTGTGTACACATATTGAGAATGTCAGCAATGTGGGCAGAATCAGTTTCATACTGTACATGTTCATATATGCACATATTATAATGAACCACATTTGTGTCTACTGGCAATACCTCTCCCCCACAATTACATAGGTACCTCTATTGTGGCCAGAGTCCATAACCCTGTAGCCAGTGAGTGTGGAACTGTATTGTCATGGCTCATCTATGCCCTAGGCATGTTAAGGGCTGCCAGTTTGCCATGGACACAACTGTTAAGCTTAGCCATATTGCAATACTTGTATGTTCAGTTGTGGAGGGGTTCACTGCAGTGCATTACATTGGTAATCACAGTAGCATATCTGCAGGAGCTGTAACACTTTCACACATAGTTTTGTGAAGTCTAGGCAGTCTGCTATACAGGGGGGCATTAGTATGGTGGAAAAGGGTACACTATGTTAAAGGTGAAGGTCCATCGCATACGCGTATCAGTATCGACTGAAGGAAGTTTGGTCAGGGCACCAAGGATATTTGCTCTCATCTTCACTGATAAATGTCATGAGATCATTGACATGTACTTGGTTCCCCAACCTCACAGACAGATGGGACCTAAATTCAGTGTCTTTTCTGATGGATGGCAACTCAGGACTGCCCCCTCCCATATGTTACACTGCAGTCTCTGAAAAGTCCAGGTCCCTAATGTGAGGATAGAAACAAGCTTCTTCAGCATGAAGAAATGATTTGTTATAAATGATGAAAATGCTCAACAAGTTTATTTTTTATTGGTTTTCCCTTGCCTTGTGTGGCTGCTTAGCCAGTTCCGGCTTGTTTGTATTTTGATTTGGTTTTGTGTTTTATCTCAGGTTCCAGTCCTGTGTTTTCATTAATTTAAGACATTGATAGACTAGGAGAATGTGAATTAATATCAATTTTCTGAAGTGAAAGAAGTCTATAACTCTTAATTTTTGTTATTATTTATTAAGAATAAGGGTGATGTGCAGAGCTGTAGTAACTACAGAGGGATTAAATTGATCAGTCACAGCATGAAGTTATGGGAAAGAGTAGTGGAAGCTAGGTTAAGAAAGGACATGATGATTAGTGATCAGTAGTATGGTTTCATGCTGGGAAAGAGCACTACAGATGCGATGTTTGCTCTGAGAGTGTTGATAGAGAAGTACAGAAAAGGTCAGAAGGAGTTGCATTGTGTTTTTGTAGACTTAGAAAGCATATGGCAGGGTGCCTAGGGAGGAGTTGTGGTATTGTATGAGGAAGTCAGGAGTGTCAGAGAAGTATGTAAGAGTGGTACACAATATGTACGAGGGTAGTGTGACAGCAGTGAAGTCTGCGGTGGGAGTGACAGATACGTTTAAGGTGAAGGTGGGATTACATCAAGGATCAGCTCTGAGCCCTTTCTTATTTGCATTAAATTCTGTTTTTCATCTATCTAGAAAGGGAATCTGTGTTATACATGATGTACTTCTGTTTGTTTTGTATTAAGTGGAGCTTTTCTCTTGGAACTTTTCTAAATGAACACTGGTAATACCCAAGCTGTATGCAGCAGATCTGTGTGAATTGTTAATGCTTCATCTTGTCTGTTCCATCTGTTAGATGTCCTCAAATGGGTCATTGAGGGCATGCATGATGACAACACTATCATTCCTTTGAACTTGATAAGCCAAGGCATTTTACACAAATCCACACTGAGGTATTCACTCAATACTTTCAGATGTGGCCATAAACACCTATATCACCAAGTGGGTAGACCAGTGGATCACATATGTAGCATGTAAATATGTTTAAATGTGTGAAGTAACCTATATCTCAGGTCCAGTGATCAGGTCTGTACATCAGGGCTGTCTTCTAGGCCATCTCCTGTACATAATTTAAGTCACAGTTGTCACGAATGACATACACATCCTGTGTCCAAACAGCTATCTGAAGGACTACAGATTGTGGGCAATCATTGACTCCAACTGTGATATTAGTATAATACAGACAGTGTCAGCACACACCAAAGATCGCTGCCCCAGCCATGACAACACCTGCAATGAAACAAAAACGCGGGGTGATTGGTTACTTCATGAAAACCAATGCACAACCCAAGGATAATGTAGACATCACACCCTATAATTAGACCAATGGGTATGTGAACTGTGTCTTGAGGTAGATTGTATGTGGAACATCCACTAGCATGTGGCCACAGTGCTGACTACTCCATTGTATGTAACAAAACTACTGAGAATGAAGGACATCCACATCAGTGGCCATGATACCTCCATAGTTCACAGTCTTCATCATACCAATATCTGAGTAGAATGCATCCTTCTTCATGTACCTCCCTACACATCATCCAGTGATGTGTAAGTGAGTTGTACCATTTCTGTCACAATGAGCTACCACACATCTTATTGGCCATACCTAGGTATTCTTTCTGTTGCATAAATATTATTGTCTGATGGTGTGGAACCCCCATCATTGTGTTACACCAGATGCATATGTGATACCTGTTCTGGTGACACACACAGTATATACTTTTTGACAACACTGATGGGATGGGTAAGATTTGTGACAGTGTGGATTGTGCCATACACACACACACACACATATATATACACATATCTATATATATATATATATATATATATATCTATATATATATATATATATATATATATATATATACATATCTATATATATATATATATATATATATATATATATATATATATATATATATATATATAGATATATATATATAGATATATATAGGTTCATAGGTTCATAGGCTCATACTAGGCTATCTGCCCTAGGGCATTTATAAGCCTAGCCAGTGTGTGTTTGGCTTTCGCCACCCATTTTAAATTAATTTTGCTATGCCCTTTATCGAGGTTAGTATACTGTGCCGCTGTCTAACAATGACACAGAAGTGATACCCTGGGTAAACCTACGATTTCCCATTCACTCATCAAGATTCCTCTTGAAGAGACTAAATGAGGGACTCTACCTAACCTGGACTGGGATTTTATTCCAGAGTGAAGGGAGCCTCTGGGTTATGAATCTGTCCCTCCAGCATGTCCTATTTATTTCAGTGCTGAGGTTCAAGTCTCTCGAGCACGTAGCTCGATGGGATTTGGATTTTCTGAGGTGCAGCATGTCCATTAATTCTGGGTTGGACATGGATTTATACATCAGGCACAGATCGCCTCTGAGCAGGCGGTATGCCACTGAGTAGAGCTGAAGTTTCTTTAACCAGGCAGCATATGGCATCTGTTTGAGACCTTTGATCCTCTTGGTGAGGTACTTTTGGGGTCTTTCCAGTTGCTGCAGGTGTCTGGTAAGGTACATCCCAAAAGGGGCATTGTACTCAATTATGGGCCTGATGAGGGATGAGTAAAGAGGCACAATGACCTCCCCTGATCTAGATGTGAATCCCTTCATGATTAGGTGGGCTATATAAAATGTTTTTCTAACCACTTTGTCCACATGGTTGTCAAATGAGAGATTGCTATCAACTTGGGTCCCCAGGTCCCTAATTACTTCTTCTGTACTTAATGGATTACCACCTATGTGGTAATTTGTGGGCACTTTGTTTTTGCCAAAGGGGATGACTATACACTTTTTGGCATTTAGCTTGAGGCCATGGCTCTGGCACCAGTTGTCTGTTTCTATGAGGCCCTTTTGGAGGATGCTTGTGTCGGCTGGAGAGTTGATTATGGCGCCCAGTTTGCAGTCATCTGCGAACTTGGTCAGCCACAGTCCTTCCGTGTTGGCCTGTACCTCTGAGAAATATATACTAAACAAGAGAGGTCCCAGGACTGAGCCTTGTGGGACGCCACTTGTAACTGGTTTGGAGTCTGACATGGCTCCAGCAATTCTAACCATGTTGGTTCTGTCCTTGAGCCAGTTTGCAATCCATCTAGTGACATAGGGGTTTATATTTAAGCTGGTGATCTTATCTATAATGCCCGAGTGGGGTATTGTATCGAAGGCTTTTGCGAGGTCCAGGTAGGCTGTGTGGACCACCTTCCCCTTGTCAATAGCCTTAGTGACTGTTTCAAAGAAATCAACCAGGTTTAAGAGGCAGGATCTGCCCTTAACAAAGCCGAACTGGGTAGGATCCAGTGTCTATAGGTTCCCAATATCTTTATTTATGAGGTCCATGATGAACCTTTCCATAGCTTTGCAGACCAAGATAGTCAGGCTTATGGGGCGATAGATTCCAGGATCCATTGAGGCACCACCTTTGTGGAGAGGGACCACTGTTGCTGTATGCCACTCTTTGGGTACATATCCTGTAGTAAGGCTGAGATTGAACAGTAGTTTTATGTTTGGGTTTAGCTCTTCTTGGAGTTCATGTAGGACGCAGCCCAGGACACAGTCTGGTCCCATTGATGCTGTGTTTTTTGCTTTGGAGAGGGCAGCTTTTACCTTAGCATCTGAGATGTCAGGAGGGCAGCACTCTGCTGGGATAGATATTTGCCTTTTTGGTGGGGAGGGGGGGAGAAGTTTGCGCTGAACCTGTCAGCTAGGATCTTGACAATGTCTGTGGGTTTGGTGTATTTTTTGTCATTTTGGACTAATTCTGAGCATATCTGGGAATTCCCA